>NC_056733.1:72513541-72813541 GCF_019279795.1 Protopterus annectens | reverse complement strand
CTCATAGCAGACAAAGTGTTATGGTGTGTGTGTGTGTGTGTGTGTGTGTGTGTGTGTGTGTGTGTGTGTGTGTGTGTGTGTGTGTGTGTGTGTGTCTGTTAGGAATTTTACTGGTGGTACTATAGCTTTATTTGCAATTACTCTTTTTAAGAAGCATATTTCACACATATAAGCCCAATGGAATTTAAAGACACTGCAGACAAAACTGCAGTAAGCAATCAAAGTGAAAATGCTGACTTCAGAAATCCAAGTCAAAATGACAAAGATAAATGAACAATCTTATGTAAATGAGAAAAATAAAAGCTATATGGCTGAAATAAAAGAAGACACTAATTCTCTCTGATTAAAACTGGTTTACAAATTAATGTTATGTTATATTTATACAACAGGCCCTTCTGAGATCATTTTTTCTTGAGATGAGTCAGTGAATGGCTGGTGGGATTTGCTATATCTAAGATATTTACTGCTTTACAAAGACAATTATCATTGATTCTCACTAAATTAATTTAGCTAATTGGCCAATAAAATTGTGATTTGTTACAAATGGCCAGCTAAAAATCATAGCTTTAAGTACAGTTCTGAACTTGAGCAAAAGCAGCGGCACTTGCAAATATTTCAAGCTTAAAATTTAAAATGTAAAATTTAAATATATCTGAAAATGGTTTTAAAGAGACAGCAACAAAACAGAATCAACTGAACTCAATGAAACAGGTTCATAGGTTCATAGGTAAGTACTAGGCTATCTGCCCGAGGGCATCTATAGGCCTAGCTAGAATGTGTTGGCTTTCGCTGCCCCCTTAGATTAGTTCCCTGTGCCTCTGTCCAGCAGAGCCACTGCAGTGATCCCCGAGGTAAATGTTTTGTTTCCCATCCACTCGTCAAGGTTTCTCTTGAAGAGTGTTAGTGAGGGGCTCTGCCTAATATAGACTGGAATCCTGTTCCAAAGCATGGGGAGTTTCTGGGACAGGAATCTATCCCTCCAGCATGTCCTATTTATTGTTGGGGTGAGGTTTAGATCCCTAGAGCATGTGGCTCTCGGGGATTTGTTTTTTTAGGTGGAGCATGTTCATCAATTCTGGGTTCGACATGGCCTTGTATGTCAGGTAGAGATCACCTCTGACTAAGCGGTATGCAACCGAGTACAGCTGGAGTTTCTTCAGTCGGGCTGCATAGGGCATCTGTTTGAGGCCAGTAATCCTCTTGGTGAGGTACTTCTGTGGTCTTTCCAGCTGTTGCAGGTGTCTTGTAAGGTACATCCCAATTGGGGAGTTGTACTCTATGATGGGTCTGATGAGTGATGAGTAGAGGGGCAGAATAACGTCTTTTGTTCTAGATGGAAACCCTTTAGTGATTAGGTGGGCCACATAGAAGGATTTTCTAGCCACCTTGGCAATATGATTATCAAAGGAGAGATTACTATCTACTTGGGTCCCCAGATCCCTTATTACATTTTTTGTATTTAGGGGACTACCACCTATGTGGTAGTTCGCGGGCACTTTGTTTTTTCCAAAGGGGATGACTATGCACTTTTTGGCATTTAGCTTGAGGCCATGATTTTGACACCAGGTATCCATCTCAGTGAAACCCTTCTGGAGGATGTCTGTATCAGCCAGAGAGTCAATTATGGCCCCCAGTTTGCAGTCGCCTGTGAACTTGGTCAGCCATAGTTGTCCTGTGCTTGCCTGTACCTCTGAGAAGTATATACCGAACAGGAGGGGTACCAGGACTGAGCCCTGGGGGACACCACTTGTAACTGGTTTAGAGTCGGACCTAGAGCCTGCAACTTTCACCGTGTGGGTTCTATCCATGAGCCAACTGGCAACCCATCTCATGACATAGGGGTTTATGTTCAGGCTGCTGAGCTTGTCTATAATACCAGAATGGGGAATGGTGTCAAAAGCCTTTGCGAGGTCTAGGTAGGCTGTGTGGACCTCCTTTCCCTCTTCTAAAGCCTTGGTAACTGCTTCAAAGAAGTCCACCAGGTTTAGAAGGCTTGATCTGCCCCTAACAAAGCCAAACTGGTTAGGGTCCAATGTTTGGAGGTTCCCAATGTCTCTGTTAATGAGTTCCATGATGATGCGCTCCATAGCCTTGCAGACCAGGCTAGTCAGGCTTACAAGGCGATAGTTTCTGGGGTCTGTTGTGGCTCCACCTTTGTGGAGCTGGATAACTGCTGCTGTGGGCCACTCTATGGGTACATAGCCTGTAGTGAGGCTGAGTTTGAACAGCGTGTTTAGGTGAGGGGTTAGTTCATTTTAGAGCTCATGTAAGACACAGCCTGGGACACTGTCCGGTCCCATTGAAGCTGTTTTTTGGCTTTGGATAGGGCTGTTTTAACCTGTGTGTCAGTGATCGCCGGGGCTCTACATTCTTCTGGTATGGTTATGGGCCCTTTAGGGGGTGAGAGGGGGGTGAAGTTTTCCCTAAACCTGTCTGCCAGAATGTTGGCAATATCAGTCAGTCCAGTGTATTTTGTGCCATTCTGCATTAACTCAGTGCAGATCTGAGAGTTTCCACTTAGGTTCTTGACATAGCTGAAGAATGCTTTGTGGTTATCTTTGGAGTCCTTGGCAATTTTTCTTTCGAAGCTAGCCTTGGATGATTTTATGAGGGATCGTAGTTTCTTGCTGATACTAATCAGGGATGTCTATCCTTCTTGGGATTTTACTCTTTTCTGCACTAGTTTCCTCCTTCTGTTGTATAGCTTGTTTATGGCAGGGGTCCACCAGACTGGCTTCCTTTTCTTGGAGGAGTGAGTCTTGGTTTTGCTTGGGATAGCACGATCCATGCATTCTTGCAGGTGCTCATAGAGTGCCTTTGTAAGGAATTCAGCAGCTTGGACAGCGTTGTCCTTTAGCATGGGGGCTGTGAACCTTTCCACCTCGGTCTTGAGTAACGTGAAGTTTGCTTTTGAAAAGTTTTTCACGGTGGTTTCCTTGATTGGGGGTGGGGGCAGAATGTGGATATCTAGAGTTATTAGTCTATGGTCTGATCTAACCAGCAAGGAGTTGACCTCCGGTGTGGAACACCGGTCACCCATGTTGGTGATGACCAGGTCCAATATGTTGTCACCTCTAGTGGGGGTGTTGACCAGTTGATCCAGGGTGTTCGTGTTTATAAATTCTAGGAAATGTTGGGCAAGTGAGTTAGTACTTGAGTAGTTCTCCCAGTTAATGTTTGAGTAATTGAAATCACCCAATATTAGGGTGTTTGGTAGGACCTTCATATTTTCCAGTATCTCCAGAAATGCAGAATGGGGGTCCTGGTTCATGGGGGGTGATCTGTAGCAAGCTACAATTTGAATTGCAGTTTTGCCCATTGTTAGTTGCACATGGATGATCTCTGAAGCATCGTTCTGCTCCACTAACCTGGAGGTGTGGGTATCCTTGATGAATATGGATACACCCCCACTTTTGTGTTTCGGTCCGGGTTCTGTGGCCGAAAAGTATGGTATGAGTTATAGTATGGTAGTGCTGGGATGCTCTTTGGAGCCTTAAACCAGGTTTCTCTTACTGCACAGATATCAATGTTCTCCATACTGAGGAGTGCCTCGAGTGCATGCATTTCGAGGTTTAGACTTCTGGCGTTGAGTAACATTACCCTCAGTTTTTGGTTACTTGTGCTATTTATGGTGGTGGTCTTTTGAGCCTTGCCTAAAAAAGGCACTATGGGGGCGGCAAAAGCCTTGGCCAGTATTCAAAAGCCTAAGGGTGACAGGTGCAAGCCATCTCTTGTGAAGCAACGTGGCTTGTCGAGCATGTCATCCCAGGTGGACAGATACTGGATCCCCTTTGAATGACACCAGAAACTTAGCCAATTGTTGAAATTGATAATTTTTTTCTTTATACTGTGGCATCATTCTTGGTGAGGGTAGGATGCTACTCAGGGTCATACCGGCCTGGGCTACGTGATCAGAGAGCTCTTCCATGTCTCTTTTCATGTAGTCCAGGGTGGTACGTCTCAGGTCATTCACACCAACCTGGACAATGACAGAGTCGTATTTGTACTTGTTCTGGAACAACCTGAATGCTTGTGTTATGTGGTAGATCCTGACATCCAAAAGGCAGCTAACTGTAACCTCTTGCAAGAGACAAAATAAATAAATAAATGAAAATGTATTAATACAAATAATCAAACAGAAAGTAAAAATTTGCCTTATGAAAATGAGTGGAGATGAAAATAATCTGCCTACATGCTGTAATTTTATGGGAACACCCAGTAATGTAATCATGGCAGATCATTGGATCATATCAGCTCACGTTAAGGAATAATACATTTGAAAAAAATATAAAGCATTTAAAAAGTATGTAGAGACAGTAATTTGTGAGCATTAAGATGATAAAAAATCAGTTTTTGAGAGTAGTTGTCCTTTAAGTCCAATGATGCTCCTTCAGAAGCATTTTCATTGATCATTTGTGCTCAGAAGGGTCCACTTGCTTATGTGTTTGCTATGTCAACCCACCACATAATCACATTAAAAATACTTAATCTAATCCAAAATGAATAAGGTATGTTTTATCTCTTTACTGTTGGTATTCTGCTATTTTGTATTTTTAACATTTAAAGGAAGTTGCATAAACATTATTTTTAGAGGCTATAAAACCCTAATTCTAGTATCGTATTTTAAATGATGTATTCAGTACCAGTACCACTATAGCTGTACAAGTCAGAAATGGTATTAATATTGTACACGTGAGACATGAATTATAACTGATCATGATTAGACAAAGAAATCAAAACTTTATAGTTCATACAGTTTTCAGTATACATAGGACATTTATAATTATTCTAAGTTTGGAAACTGATCAGAAAGCAGTAACAATTATTTGTCTCCCTTTACCTGAAAGATGGCCATGCTATTAGCTGCAGATATCTGCTGGCTGATCTGTGCTTTCATTTTACTCAGATGATCACACATCTTGGAAAAAGTATCTAAAGTCACTTGAATCTGCTCTTGCAGCCGTGTTTCTTCCTGTTGTACATACCTCCTTGCCTTTGCTTCTTCCTCTTTAATCAGAAGTTTAATTTCTGTAAAAGCCTTTTCAAGATTTGCTTTTGTTTCTGATGCAGTTTCCTATAA
Source organism: Protopterus annectens (assembly GCF_019279795.1). Taxonomy (NCBI): domain Eukaryota; kingdom Metazoa; phylum Chordata; order Ceratodontiformes; family Protopteridae; genus Protopterus; species Protopterus annectens. The sequence goes on along the minus strand of NC_056733.1, from coordinate 72,808,461 downwards.
AAAAGGTACTAGCTGTCATTTTGTTAAATTAGGGAAACAGCAGTATAGTACAACTCATAGCAGACAAAGCAGACAGTGTTATGGTGTGTGTGTGTGTGTGTGTGTGTGTGTGTGTGTGTGTGTGTGTGTGTGTGTGTGTGTGTGTGTGTGTGTGTGTGTGTGTGTGTTAGGAATTTTACTGGTGGTACTATAGCTTTATTTGCAATTACTCATTTTAAGAAGCATATTTCACACATATAAGCCCAATGGAATTTAAAGACCATGCAGATAAAAATGTAGTAAACAATTAAAGTGTCTAATAAGCTATACAATTTTCTGAATCTTCTTTACAAAGCGTTAATGAAGAAACACATGGCTCCCTCCATATCACATCTGTACTTACAATCTGCGTGTGTGTGTGTGTGTGTGTGTGTGTGTGTGTGTGTGTGTGTGTGTGTGTGTGTGTGTATATGCAACCTGCTGCGTGGTGACAGCCATTCAGGACTAGTTCACAGACTTGCCCCCACTAATTGCTGGGATACACTGTGGCTCATGTGTGACCATAACTGGTTTAAGTGAGCTTTCATTGAATGAATGGATGAATTTAATATCTTCAACTTAAATAATGTATAGTTTTAATTAAAGTAGTGCTTGTACTGAATACCTTATGCATCCATGAATTTTATATACTTTTTTCATTGAATTCAGGGAAGTGAAAGTCGGAGCCCCTCCTAGTAAACAGTGGGTGCAAGGATGGAAACAGCTCTGTATGGGAGGATAGTCTATCACAGATTGTACAGTCTAATACATCCATACTAACTCATGTGCCTACAGGTAAGAGAAACAGAAATCTTGTTTTCATTTAAAGTGTTATAAAAATGGGAAAATATTTATCACAAGTTTTAAAGACATATTCTTCATCCTCCCTGGAAAAGCCTACACCGGGTTCCTAGATGGAAAACTCTGTCTGACAGATGAGTTTTTGATTCAGAAGGTGCAATGAGGATTTCATCCTGGCTATGGATGGTGGCAGAATTGTAGATAGGGCAGGGTAAAGGGGGCTCAAGCTGTCAGGGGGCTCAGATGTACAATTGTCAATGCCAAAGTGGAACACTGCCATTTAAATCAGTACTGCTCTTCAGCAGTGATGCAATGCTGGTATTCATTCATTTAAGCCATTTAACACAAACACTCACGCTTTTGTGCAAGTATTAGTTTGAATGAGCTACGTCTTTTTTTTTTTTTTTTTTTTTTTGCTCAACTTAGCAGAAGAATTATTTTTTTCCCTTCACTTTAGTTTGATGGGATACAACTCTTAGGGATTGCCCAGGGGTGACATTTCATCCAGCCAATCCTCTGGAGTGTAAATCAATTATTTGTCAATACACACATATTTGAGGCGCCGTGTGTTTGCTAATACTATGTGCATGTGCTGTGTGGATCTGGAGGAGGCATATACCCGAGCACTCCAGAACATCTTATGAAGGTGTTACAAAAATATGTCCTCAGAAGTGTAACTAGGGTAGGGTGAAGTGGGTAACCACTCTGGGAAAAAGCATTAGGTGGTGTGATTGGCAACTGATTGGTATTTAATGTGTTCCTAGCATACAGAATGCTAATGCATTGCATGCATACAGAATGATAATGTGTTATTAGCATACAGAATGCCAATACTGCATTTGTGGTCAGGACTGAAGCACTTTATCACTCCATATGTGGTATAAACTGTAAGAAGCACAGGGTGCTGGAATTGCTAACTACAGCTTTTGGCTTACTTCTGTAAGGATGGGGGGTTTGGGACTGTTAACGTCAAAAGGAGGACTGTAAGTACCTTGGGATCATAGGATCATGGAAATTAAAAGGCAATTAAGTGTAGAGATAATTTACATCTTGCGAATATCCACCGTCATGATGTACATCCAGCTCAGAGAATGACAAATAGGTCTGGTAAGAAATGAATTTACAAATGCCCATTGGATACTCAAGGTTGATACTGAAAGATGTAAAGGCATCACTGTACTTTACATGCAAAGGCTATTTGTTTAGAAACTGGAGTAAGCAATGAGCATGATATAAGTCCCTCTAATGTTCTTTATTTATGTGTTGGTGATTTAAATCCTTAGTTCAAGTGTTTATGGAGCTATTTGTCTTGTACAGGTGTAAGAGATCAGTGTTGTGTTCTTAATGGCAAGGAATGTAAGACATAGATCTCCATGCAGGATTCTGTAAGAGACAGAGTGAAAGGATAGGGCGTCAAGCCTTTCTTGGTAGATAAAGATATATGTACTCTGTAATTTGTCTAATTAGAGCTGAGTACCTACGGATGATAACTTATTTTGTCTTAGATGAGATGCCTTTAGATATGAGTTTGGCTCGACAGTAGGATTTTCTGACTACTAATGCTACAAGGTGTTTGTAGGAGAATGAGCTGTCAACCAAGGTGCCAAGATCCATGATTACACTGAGAATTTACAGTGGGAATTTGTTGTATATGAGATTAAGATTTGTAAAAACACAAATGCACTTTATAGACATTCCATGATGTGTTCTAGTTTTAAGAAGTTTATGTTTTTATTACTAATTTTATTCAGCACAGACCCAACGGGGGCAACATTAACAATTTGCTTAAATTTCGTGAGATGGTTTGGCAATTACGTTTAAACGCAAGTAATAATCATGGTTTAAATGATGTTATTTCAATTGCTAGTGTTTTGAGGATGAAAGCCTTAACTTATTAGTTTATGTATCCTTGTAAATGAATTTCACACACTTTTAAACTTTTACATACAATACAGATTCAGGTATGACAAATTGAGGTTGCTTTTAATTAATATTCATGACTTTATGTGGTGACTGGTTAACTGGTTTAAAAATTAATGGAAGTGGAAGTTTGTGACACTCTGATGAAGTTCCTAATCATTTGGAATAAAAGAACTTAGCATGATTGTTTTTCTGCAACAAATGTACTTCGGTGACTATATCTATGCCCATTTTTTTGTTTTTGTGTTTCAGTATTGGTTGTACTGTAAGTTGTAGATAAGGATTGTTTACAAAATGTGACAATGCTACTCTTTTGCATTTAGTTTTAGCCCTTTTCTATGCACTTTCATTTATAAGATTAGTTCTGGCTATAGAGATTTACGTAATATCAGGGAGTGAACAAATGAATAACACTCAGCTTATAGTCACAGGTAAACCTGGTTAGCCATAGGTCTGAATTTATGGTTTGGAGTTGGGAAAAGTATATGTCAAAAAAGAAAGGGCCTCAGTATGGAGCATTGGGTTATACCACTAGTCAGTTACCTTATTGCTAACTGATATGGCACCATTCACCTTAACTATATGAATTCTATAACTCAGCCAGTTTGCTATCCATCTTACCAAGTAATGGAATAAACTTAGGTCTTTTAGCTTACTTACAGCACTAATATGAGGGAAGTCAAAAGCCTTGGCCAGATCCAGATATGATGTATGGGCTGAATGATCACTGTCCATTGTGTTGGTAACCTTTTCAAATAGTTTATTAAATTAGTTAAATATAACCTACACTCGGCATAACCAAGCTGTTGAGGGTCTTATTATTAGAAGTTTTTTGACACTGTAGTTTATGAAGTTAGATATGGTGTGTCCCATGGCTTTCCAAATTAGGATAGTTAGGCTGATGGGTCTCTAGTTCCCTGGGTTTGTGGTAGAGGCCCCATTCTGAAGGGACATCACAATAACCATTCTCCATACTTAAGGGACATATCCTGTGGCCAAACCTAAACAATTCAGGTGTCACCAAGAAGCAAACAGATGAGGTAAGGCAAATGGCAGTTCTCCAGAATCATTAGTTTATTCAGGACAAAGCAACAAAACGTAAGCGCTTTCACAGTATTCACTACTGCTTCATCAGACAAATTAACAAGACACAGATAGTCTCTTTTAAATGATTAAAATATATTATGTGATCAATCACATCAAGACCACCCTTGAGTACCATTTAAAAGCACAGCACACCAAATAACTATATACATCTACATAAACAATGTGAGCAATAAAATACAAAAACAAATATACACATATACATATAAAAAAGGGTGTAATAATCACTTTTTTGATCTCCTTAATTTAAGTATGAGCTTAATGGGGACTTTACCATTAAGTCCCCTCCCATAGTCAGCTCTAAGCTTAACTATCCATCTTGTTTCCTTTGCTTCCATCCTGTTTTTAATGTCACCCATCCTAACACCCAGTCTAGTCCTGTCAACAATAAGGAAGGTGAACTTATGTGAAGGATCCGTAGCCATAACATGCCTAGCCAAGGCACTGGTCTCAACTTGGTGCTGTATATCATATACATGTTCCCTAATCCTAAACTTGAACATTCTGTCCGTTTTACCTACAAAAAACACACTGCACACCTGGCAAATTGCCAGGTACAACAAAAAAAACTTTTCACCAAAAACGAAAATAGCAGCCCAAACTGGATTTTAAATGTCTTTACTTCAATTCTGGTACCTCGGCCTTCGCCTTCTAATGGAATAACTTACAATGTGAAAAAACAGTTTATATACATCACCCTTCATGAAATTAATTAACAACAATTAAACAATTAACCGTTTTTTTCATCCATTCAAAAATGTAAAGTCATATCAAACTCCACTTTAACATTACATTCACATTTTATAACAATTAATAATCAATACCTTAATACATATCGTTGACAAACTACCCATCTTACTACATTTCTAAATTCATTCCTTTTGGATACGAAGTATTGAAATTAATAATAAAATTTGATTCCATATTTAATAATCTTTTTTGAAAGCCATGATCTGCCCCCCCTACTCCATAGGGTTTAGCCAGAACACTAAATATCAAATCTGTACTTATACCCCCATGCTGTTGGTGAAAATGACTGGCCACTGGACTATCAAGCCTCCCATTCCTAATGTCTCCTAGATGTTCCATTATTCTTAATTTTACCCTATGTTTAGTTTGTCCTATATACCATTTCTTTTCCTCACAATTACATCCTAAAATATAAATAACCCCAAAAGAATTACAATCAAAATGATCAATGGCATTATATAAAATGCCATTGATTCTAGTACCATCTAAATTTTTAATCTTATTACATACCTTACACCTACCACATGCATGAGCACCTGCATTGATCACCTTCTCTCTTTTGCCTTTATGTCTGACTAATTCCTTCAAATTACTGAATCTTCCATATGAAAAAACTAAATTATTGGGAATTATTGTTTTCAAAGTATCATCATTAGTAATAATGGGCCACATATCCAACACCACTTTTCTTAGAATGGGAGAAAAAGCTGAAAACCTATTAACAAAAAACATTTTATTTTTTTCACTAAATTTTGTTCTATCATAATATATCGCTTCACTGCTTTTTCTACCCATAATATCAAACTTTTTTAATTGAGACCCACAAGGAACCAAGCCCAGTTCTCTTTCCACTTTGCCTCTGTGTAACTTAATACTTTCCCAAGGGTATCCTCCATTTTTTAATTTTTCACAAATTAAATCAAACTCCACTTTAACATTCTTTATCTCTGAAATATTCCCAGCTATTCGTTTAAATTCCCCAAATGGTAAAGAATCAATTAAATGAACACTATGCATACTAGATGCATGTAAAAAATTATTTACTGCAGTAATTTTATGATAGGGTTTATGCTGTATCTTCCCATCTGACCCCACATAAAATTCCACATCTAGAAACTGAATAGTTCTTTCACCCAAATTAAAAGTAAAATCTAAACCACATGAATTTAACCTTAGACTGGAAATAAATTCATTAAATTCTGTAGGATCCCCCTTGCATAGAAACAAAAGGTCATCAATAAATTTTTTATATGCGACCACATTATTCTGATAGAAACTATTAGAATACACAAATACATTTTCGAAATATCCCATAAAAATAATAGCATAAGAGGGAGCAAAGCTGGCACCCATCGCAGTGCCTTCCTTTTGCAAAAAATATTTTTTATCAAATTCAAAGTAGTTATGTGTAAGGCAAAATTCTAAAAGACATATAATAAATGAGGTCCTAGGTCCTTCTCCCAAAAGTTTATTTACTGCTTCCAGTCCCCACTTGATACTAATACAAGTGTATAAAGATTTTACATCCACACTGGCCCAGTAGAAATTATCCTGCCAAGTCATTCCTTTAAAACAATCACAGACCTCTCTAGTATTCTTAACATGTGAGGGAATTCTTTGCAAATGATGTTTTAATACTGAATCCAAAAATATACCAACATTTTGTAAAAAGGCACCTCTCCCTGAAACAATTGGACGCCCTGGAGGATTCCTTAAATCCTTATGTATTTTTGGTATAATAAAAAATCTAGCATCTTTTGGATTTTTTATAAACAATTTTTTAACATCCCCTGTTGTAAAAAAAACAAGTCATTCACCCCTTTCCAAAAGGTCATGAAGAGTATTGTTAAATTCTACTCTAGGGTTTATAGGAAAATACATATAAATGTTGCTGTCAGACAATAAATCTGAAACTAAAGAGTTATATTTTTCCTTCGTTAATATAACCCAATTTCCACCCTTATCAGATTCTAAGAAAACATGCTCATCACTATGTTTTCTAATTTCACATAAAGCTTGCCATTCTTCCTTAGATAAATTATATACTCTAGGTTGTTTTTTAAACAAGACATATTCCTTATTAATCTGCTTAATTAAAACCCTCTCAAAAGTGTTAATACTATTATTCATTTTTGGGGGAATGAATTCACTGATATATGGTACTTTAGGAATGTCAAACTTTCCATACCCTGTGTTATATTCATAACCTGAAAAAGAGTTAGAACGCCCTTCCAAACCCTCATAAATATCTATCATTTCATTTTCATGTAAGGACAAATCCATCAGAGAACTATCCAACACAGAATCATCATTCATTATATTAGCAGGATAGACTGCCTTGTCATACTTGTTAGAAAAGAAAACTTTTAAATATAACTTCCTACAAAATTCCTTAATCTCTAACAGTACCTCCGCTAGAGAAGGAATATGTGTTGGTACAAATTTAGTTCCTTTGCATAAGACTATAATGGAACATCTAGGAGACATTAGGAATGGGAGGCTTGATAGTCCAGTGGCCAGTCATTTTCACCAACAGCATGGGGGTATAAGTACAGATTTGATATTTAGTGTTCTGGCTAAACCCTATGGAGTAGGGGGGGCAGATCATGGCTTTCAAAAAAGATTATTAAATATGGAATCAAATTTTATTATTAATTTCAATACTTCGTATCCAAAAGGAATGAATTTAGAAATGTAGTAAGATGGGTAGTTTGTTAACGATATGTATTAAGGTATTGATTATTAATTGTTATAAAATGTGAATGTAATGTTAAAGTGGAGTTTGATATGACTTTACATTTTTGAATGGATGAAAAAAATGGTTAATTGTTTAATTGTTGTTAATTAATTTCATGAAGGGTGATGTATATAAACTGTTTTTTCACATTGTAAGTTATTCCATTAGAAGGCGAAGGCCGAGGTACCAGAATTGAAGTAAAGACATTTAAAATCCAGTTTGGGCTGCTATTTTCATTTTTGGTGAAAAGTTTTTTTGTTTTACGAATTGTGTATGGTTACTTGTGTTTTTTGGAAATTGCCAGGTACACCAGATGCTCTGTCAGACATGTGCCTCCTACTTTAAAAGTAAACCTCTTATGAAGGTCCGGATGATCAAATACCCCTTCTGGATTTATGTAATCACATTGATTACATTTACCACATGGCCGAGTGCCCGACTGTTCAGGGCCTCCCTCCTGGTTCATTCTCGGATAACACAAAAATGTTTTCATATTCTTCATGTTTTTATATGAAAAATTGGGCTGAGGTCTGACAGTCTCCCTAAAACTGGGTCTGTTATTAAGATGGACCAATGTTTCTTATAAACATCTAATATTGGTTTAACATTACTAGTGTACATGATGGGTGCTCTTACCATGCATCTACTGGCCCTGGAATGCCCACCATTATTATCATTAACTGCCCTTTCAGAGAAATAAGGTCTTGCTGTAGTTTCTCTCACACCCTTTACTGCTGTTGTAATATTAGAGGCCCTACTGTGTTTATATCCTCTGTCAACCAATCTCTGCTCTAAATTATCTAGCTCCTTATTATGGTTTTCAAAATCTGTATTCAAACGAGATGCCCTTATGTTCTGTCCCTTTATAATATTGTCAAAAACATGTCTAGGATGCATACTTGTTCTACCCAGTAGGGTATTCCTGTAACATTCCTTCCTATGTATGGTTGTGTTGACTGCACCATCTTCATGAATAAAGACCTTCACATCCAGGAAGTCAACATTGTTCCTAGATTAGTTAATGGTAAATCTGAAAAAACTCGTAAAGTTATTCAAATATTGGGGCACTTCTATGTTGAAACAATTTTTAGAAATGAGGGATGGCATAGCTATGGGCAATTCGTGTGCCAATAGCTACGCCAACCTAGTTATGGCCACATGGGAGAAGGAGTATATTATAGATGGTCCATATAATAATTTGGTAGGACTCTACCGGAGATTTGTAGATGATCTGTTCCTTTTATGATTAGGCACGGAAGAAGAGTTGAAACTCTTCTACCAATATCTTATCTACCAATACTTATCTTTTAGAAACAGTACAGGCAAGCGTATACTAGCTCCTTTAATTAAACAGCATTATGTGCTGTATGCTGGCTGTTACATACTTGAATTGGACTGATTACTGGCCTACATACCATCCAAGTGCATTGCCTTATAATTTAGGAACAGTAAAGGCAAGCGCACAATAGCTCCATTAGTTAAACAGCATCATGTGCTGTATGCTGTCTGATATATAATTGAATTAGCCTGATTATTTCTGGATACTGGCTTACTTAACATCCAAGTGTATACATAATAGCCGCACTAGTATATCTAGTTGTCAGCATTGCCAGCCATTAAAGTGGTAATTCACTGTCTGCCTAAAACGCTTAATGTTTACAGCAAAGGCTGTCTATAATATAACATATTGAATCCCGCTTGCATTGGATATAGCTTATTAATGCTACGATTAGTTAGAATGTTGATGAATACACCCTGTACTTATTAGATAAAACTTGATAGTTAAGTCCTTGTAACCCACTTGTTGTGTGGACAACATTTGGCTTGGGTTACCGGTGTAAATAACCGCAAATTAAGATTCTGCTTGACCTGCAGGGGTAAATGGAGTTGGAGACATATCCAGCCTCCCTTCATTGTACTGAGACATTTAAATGTACTCTCAGATACCATAGCTCCACTTGGCTTACTGTTTCATGGATATTTCTACATGTTTGGGACCTTGCAGTTTCTAAATTGGTCTTGCTGTTTGATGACTGCATTGTTTAAGTGAGATAAGTGAACACCACCTGAACTGTTTTTTTTTTTGCTGTTTATAAGGTAAAGCTGCTTAAATATAACACCTGAATGACCAACTTGCTGTGCTAGAACCTTGTATACCATGGTAGTAGTGCAAAAACAAAAAGGAAAAGAAAGCAAATTTTGAACAAAAAGCCTGTCCTAGCCTGTATGCAAACACCCCGAGTACTATCTCTATCCCTCCTCCAGACCATTCGTAGCCATTATTTAAGGGTTCCCCCCTCCCATCAAATACCTACATCAGTTAAGAAGAATTGCCCAGAAAATACTGTGGATCCAGCAAGTTTGAGAGAACCATAGCCTGAAAGTAGTGAATGTATGTTAACTTTCTTGGTTTAGTGTACTTTACATAGAGTACTCCCTTAAGGACAGCTGACTGACTTTAGTGTGGTCAAACGCTGCATCACAGATTAGCGGCAGGCATCACCCCCCCATATATCTGTTACCTTCTTAGTTATACTGCACTCCTTTTCCTCTATAATCTAGAGCGCACCTTTGCCTCTTCCAACCCATCCTGCCCACACTCCAGCTCCCTGAATTACACATCTCTGATATACTGACTATTTTGTTTGAATTTAGTCTAAGGTTACTTAACTGCCACATACCTACCTTCCACCCATATAGGATGCATATTGCAGTAATAGACTCTCTTTCACATAACACTGATAGTCTCCCAAACTCTCCAGTGTCTTGGACTACTGGCTCTGCCTTGCTCCGTTCGCTATGCTCACACCACACCCTCTATCAGTTCCCACCCACCCAATTAGAGTTTCACACCACACATATCATTTACAAACCAACACCCTTCACCACACCCTTACTATCACTCATTATTAGTATATCAAACCCACTTACTTTAAGTTACTACCCTTAAACACTCTTCACCAGACATGAACTATAAACAACAGTCCCACTTAATAAAAGCACTACTCTACCTATGTACTATCATCATCTTTCTCCTGCTCTCCTACCTCTCCTCTCACCACACTCAACTACATATCAGTACCCCCCCACAATGGCAAACCAAACTTCTATCCACTCCCCTGAAACTTTGTAACTTCCCTATCACACCACTAGACCTCACCTCCTCTAGATCAGTCTCTTACTCCCACTACCAACTGTCAGTCAGAACTAACCCTCACTCCTCATTAAGACATACTAAATTACTACACAAACTAACTAAACTGTATCTTCACCTACTCCACAAACTCATTCGCTGTGGTGACATTCACCCTAATCCAGGGTCCACCACAACAACCTACACAGACTATAAGCAGCCAAACCCCCTATACTATAGACCTACCTCCTCTCTCCTCTTCATTAACATAAATGCAAGAAGTATACGTAACAAAATCCAGGACCTTCCCACCCTTCTAGCTGTATATAAACCAGAAATAGCAGTGCTAACTGAAACATGGCTTAAACCAGAACAACATGATAATGAGATTATAGCCCCTGGCTATAACATAATATGCAGAGATAGAGTAGAGAAAAAGGGAGGTGGCATAACGATATTGTTCCAAAATCATCCCACCATTGAACAAATTGATTATAACACCCAAGAAATCAAAGATGTTGAACTAATCCTTGCCAAATTAAAGCTAAACTCAAACAAACATATCATTATTGCAGGTGGCTACATTCCACCAGGCAATAACACTACCATAATGGAAAACCTGCTAAACTGGATCTCATACTCCATGCCACAAGAAACTGTAGTATTAGGTAACTTTAATATTGACTGGCTGAACTGCTCTAGCCACACTCCAACTACCCACGTTAACCTCCATAGATTTACCCAAACTATATCCTCCCCAACCAGGACAGACAAAACCTCAAAACGCGAATCCACCTTAGACTAGATTCTGTTATCTGACCCCACTCTAGCATGGCACTCTGGCTGTCTACCTGACAGTCTAAGTGATCATCAACCAACCTACCTAATTCGGAACAGACCCCATTACATAAGCCAACCCTACCTCAGAGTAATATGTAACAAAAAGACCTTTAAAACAACTGACTTCATCAATTCACTACAAAGCTGTAATTGGACACCCCCTAAGACTACTATCTCTAGATGACGCCGTACAATACTTTAACTCCACTTTCCTGCAAATCCTAAACAGTCATGACCCCTCCAGAACTATAAGACTAAAAGCTAACTATGCTCCATGGCTAACTAAAGATACTAAGGCTACAATGAAAGAAAGGGATCTGGCCTGGAGTCAATATTAAAAGAACAAAACCAGTAATCTGAGGCAAACCTACCAAGAACTTTGAAACAAAGCCAAAAAACAAATCAAACTAGACAAAAGTAACTACTACAAAAACATGCAGGAAAAATATGCCAACAACCTTAAGAAATGTTGGGCTACAATAAATGGCATAATCTACCCAGGTAAAGCCACCACCCCAACCCCAGTACTACCAAACAACCATGACAACATTCCCACACAATTTAATAAGCTCTTTACCGAAACAGTCCAAACCCTTACCAATGCCCTCAATACCACTAGCAGCCCTATACCAGGTGCTAGCAACACCCACCCTACTACTCAAAACAATACCACCAACTTTTCCCTACACCCTGTACCCACTAAAATTATTTCAAAGCTCCTTAAGAAACTCAAACCAACCGCACTAGCTGCTGACACCCTACCAGTCGAATTCCTTCAGATAGCAGCAGATGCCATAGCCTATCCCGTGTCCATCCTCATAAACAGGTCACTTGCAGAATTCAAAATCCCCACCCTGTGGAAAACATCACACATTATTCCACTGCACAAAGGGGGCAACTCCTTAGAACTCATCATTTACTGCCCAATCGCAATACTCTCACCTCTATCCAAGATATTAGAGAGAGTTGTACATTACCAACTACTTCGATACCTCTTACAAAACAACTTAATCTCCAAAACTCAGCATGGCTTTAGACCATCCCACAGCACCACCACAGCATTACTATCATTTACAGATATAGTTGACCACAATAGAAACAAGGGACTATTTGTATCTTCCATTTTCTTAGACTTATCTAAAGCCTTTGACATGGTAGATCATAACATTCTTCTCCAAACTTTGTCTACCTTAAGCCTCAGCCCCTCCACTATATCATGGTTTACCAGCTACTTATCTGGTCGACAGCAGGCAGTCCTATGGCATGATCAGCTGTCCCCCCTGCTACTACTATCCATAGGTGTCCCTCAAGGATCCATCCTTGGCCCACTATTGTTCTCACTATTCACCAACCAAATCAATTTCTCCTCACTCACAGCATCAGTAGTACAATATGCAGATGACACCACCCTTATAAGTGCTGCCCTCACCTTAAAGGAACTGCAAATCCTCACCCAAAACACTTTTACTCTAGCCGAAACATGGTTCACAAACATCAAACCTATTCTTAACCCCAAAAAGACTAAATTAATTATTTTCAGCCCAGGTCATGCTCCCCCCCCCCCCCCATCAACAGCACTTTCACCATTCACTCCAAAGATAACATTGGTTAGAGGGTGGCCTAATGGTTAAGGTGTTTGCCTTACAAACACAAGGTGCAGGGTTTGAGTCTCACAAGGGATATTGGCTAGGCTTAAAATGGCTCACAAGGGCAGTTAGCCTAGTACTAATCTATGAACCTAATCTATGAACCTATTCAAATCACTCCGACTGCACACACTAAACTCTTAGGTGTAGAAATAGACAATAACCTCAAATTTGACATCCATATAGCACAAACCATTAAGAAAGTTAATAAAAAACTAGGACTTCTCTGTAGGAACAAACACTTTATAACTAAACAAACCAAAGCTTCTATTGCAAGAACTCATCTCTTATCCATCCTTCTCTATGCCTCTCCCATCCTTACTAATCTCCGCCAGAGTGATCTGAACAAAATGGAATCTTGTTATAACAAAATAGCCAAGTTTGCTAGTGAAACCTCATACAAATCCCAGCACTGTCTCACTCTTTTGGCTCAAGCTACCTCAACTACTTCTGTTTAATTAACTCAGAAAAAAAACCTGCACTTCAAAATATAATTAACTCCCACATCCCTACCATAGCCTTACGATCTAGTTCTCAGTACCTAATAAGCATCATCAGACACAAAAATGATGCTGGCAAATCTCTCTTTGCATGCACTATTGCCAAAATCTGGAACTCACTACCTAGCCAAATAACCTCCACTATTCAATTTAAGAAACTCCTGAGAACCCACTTCTCAAACAATTGGCTTTGTTCATGCTACTCCCCAGGTTAATTTGCACCAATACCATGTTCAAGGATTCTACTAAAGGTCCCCTAATTCCTTTCACTGTAAAGCTTAATAATCACTGGTTATTTATGTAACAAAATATTGAGAGTACTCATAATTTAGAAAGACAAAAAAAAATTTTTGTTGTGTTTATATTCTGTACAAACCCTACTACTAGAATACTGTATGTTGACTTTATTAAAGGAATTGTTAATCTAGACATAACTTATGTTTCTATGGAACCTATATCGCTGTATGATATTCTTGTGTAATTTCTTTATGACATGCTATTGGAGCTTTTCTCCCCGGGCCTCTGCTGAAAATGGATATGTGTCCAGACAGGCTTTCCTGGCTAACAAATGTAAAATAAAATAAAATAAATAAATATTTGAATAACTCTATGAGTTTTTTAAGATTTACCATTAACTAATCTCGGAACAATATTGATTTCCTGGATGTGAAGGTCTTTATTAATGAAGATGGTACAGTCAACACAACCATACATAGGAAGGAATGTTACAGGAATACCCTATTGTGTAGAACAAGTATGCATCCTAGACATGTTTTTGACAATATTATAAATTGACAGAGCATGAGGGCATCTCGTTTGAATACAGATTTTGAAGCCTTTAATAAAGAGCTAGATAATTTAGAGCAGAGACTGGTTGACAGAGGATATAAACAGAGTAGGGTCTCTAATATTACAACAGCAGTAAAGGGTCTGGGAGAAACTACAGCAATACCTTATTTCTCTGAAAGGGCAGTTAATGATGATAATGGTGGGCATTCCAGGGCCAGTAGATGCATGGTAAGGGCACCCATCATGTACACTAATAATGTTAAACCAATATTAGATATTTATAAGAAACATTGGTCCATCTTAATAACAGACCCAGTTATTAGGGAGATTGTCAAACCTCAGCCCAATTTTTCATATAAAAACATGAAGAATATGAAAAAAATTTTGTGTTATCCGAGAATGAACCAGGAGGGAGGCCCTGAGCAGTCGGGCACTCGGCCATGTGGTAAATGTAATCAATGTGATTACATAAATCCAGCAGGGGTATTTGATCATCCGGACCTTCATAAGAGGTTTACTTTTAAAGTAGGAGGCACATGTCTTACTGAGCATCTGGTGTACCTGGCAATTTGCCAGGTGTGCAGTGTGTTTTATGTAGGCAAAATGGACAGAATGCTCAGGTTTAGGATTAGGGAAGATATATATGATATACATCACCAAGTTGAGACCAATGCCTTGGCTAGGCATGTTATGGCTACGGATCCTTCACATAAGTTCACCTTCCTTATTGTTGACAGGACTAGACTGGGTGTTAGGATGGGTGACATTAAAAACAGGACGGAAGCAAAGGAAACAACATGGATAGTTAAGCTTAGAGCTGACTATGGAACGGGACTTAATGATAAAGTCTCCATTAAGCCCATACTTAAATTAAGGATATTAAAGAAGTGATTACCCCCTTTTTATATGTATATGTGTATATTTGTTTTTGTATTTTATTGTTCACATTTTTTATGTAGATGTATATAGTTATTTGGTGTGGTGTGCTTTTAAATTGTACTCAAGGGTGCTCTTGATGTGATTGATCACATGATATATTTTAATCATTTAAAAGAGACTATCTGTGTCTTGTTAATTTGTCTGATGAAGCAGATGTGAATACTGTGAAAGCGCTTACGTTTTGTTGCTTTGTCCTTAATAAACTTTTGATTCTGGAGAACTGCCATTTGCATTACCTCGACTGTTTGCTTCTTGGTGGACATTTATTTGTATTGGTAGAGGTATTTTTCTGGTGCTGCTGGCTTCAGTTTAATTCAGGATGACACCTTAACAGCCATGCAGAGTAAGGTGGATATTTTTGAACAAGGAAGTATGTAATATACAAACATACCGTTATAGACAGCAAGGTTGGTCTAAGAACACCAAACAGAAGAATAACCTACACACCGCTATACTGCCCAAACAGACTGAAAAATAAGATGTTTGAGTCAGCAATTTGTCTATTAGAATCATTACATGAAGTGTCGGTGGCCTGTCTGCACTGTCCATGCCTTAAAAGGTAACACATTCATATCTGATGCTAGGAAGATCAGAAGGCTGTGCATTTGCTCCATACATCATTTGTACAGACTCATCTTCTAATACTGACAGTGGAGGCCAGCAAAAGGGTGGGTGTTGCAGTCCTGAGATGCTGTCCTTCAGATGGGACATTATATCTAGGAATCACCTGCCTGTGTTGGTGATAGCTCAGATAAGTGTAAAAGATCCAACACTATTTATCCAAAAGATTAGGGAACTTTTACTTGTATTACATTTCATAAAATAGTATTAGTTATAGACAGTCAAATCCCTGTCCATAAATCAATTATACATAATGGCTCTTCATCACATTTCAAACAAAAGTGAAGCACTAACAATTTCATTTTCTATCTCACTGGTTTCATCTTCTAGCTCACTGTATCTACTTTATCAGTATCACCTTATTATAAATATTCATGTTATATTTTAAATCTCTAATTATTGCACTCTTGTCCAAAGTTCTACATTTTTCAGTCCATAATTTCCAAACTGCATAAATGACATCTTAATTATTTTTCCATAATGTCTGTTTTTACATTGAAACCATAAGAAATACCATCTTTTGACAGTACACTTAATTCTTTAATACCTAACTTAATTTCCAACTCTCTCCACACACTTTTATTTTTTCATACTACAGAGAAACATGTTGCAACATTTGTTCTACCCCTTTGCATTTATTAAGATAATACAACATCTCATTCTTAGCTTTACAAGTTCATCTGTTCTTTAACAGTAGTTTCCTGTGAGTCAATTACCAGAATAAAAGTATAAAACATAAGCTTACTAATGCCTGACCTACCAACTACATGTTCCGTTGGCTCTGTCTTACCACAGCATGTCACGTCTACAAAAATTCAACCCTGAACTCCCTTTCTTTTCATTACACTCCACTCACCATTTATTACATTATAGATAAAAGCAATATTTCTTTTAGCATCACAACTCTTGTTAGCATTTTTATGTCAAACGACAAAACCAATCTTTTACTTGACTCTCTCGAAAATATTTTTTCTTCTTTGAACTCAAAAGTTCCATTTCTCTGGTATGTACTGCCTCTTGTATATTGAAAATCCTCGTTTGACTGAAGCTAAACTTCCTCACACATGATGTGTTTCTATTACCAACAAATAGTAAGTAACCAGTTATCAAAAACTTCAGTTCTCATGGCTTCATCTACATAAGCATAAATATTTATTTTAATTCACATTTATTCTTATTTGTTCAATTAACATGAAATGCTCTACATACTTTAATAATGTCCCCCCTTTCTACTGCTTTCTATGCCATACTCAAAATGTCGTGTGTCAAAACCTCTGAACATTTTTGTTTTCCAAAAGACTACACCCACTGTCCATTTTCTTTTTCTTTTTTTTTAGACAAACTTCTCTGTGAAGTCTTTGTGACGCCCGTGCCCTGGCCCAGCAATCAAGGAGCCTCAATCCTCACCACTAACACCAGAGAGGGCGTCTCATATGAGGAAGGATAACAAATACACACAGTGAAGTGCAATTTCCCTTAAGAGCACACAGAAATCAGTCAGTCCGAGGCTGGTTGCTCCCTTGCTCTCCAAGTCCCCAACAAGACTCCCCACTGGCACAGCTATAGGGTCCAGATCTCAGCCTAGCTGGGCAAGCTAAAATCTCCAGCACCTTCTCTGTCCAACCAGTGCTTCGTGTCCCTGCCCAGGTAGCTGACATACACACACACACTTTGAGATAAGAGTTTATACAACCATGCAACCACTTCTGGGGAAGGCTGGCACAGGTTCTCCAGCTGTGCCCCTTTTACCTAGACTATACAGTAGTACCACGTGGCACCACCCAGCTAATATTTATCAGTTAATCAAAGGCCCTTAAAAGGGTGTCCAATTGTTACTGTGCAATATTATTATCCAATTGGTAGTATAGCCCAAGGCTAAAGCTATTAGAGTGGCTTTGTAGAGTTTTACCAAAGGCATGCAAGTACTCTTAAGAGCTTAAATTATCTCTACACAAAACCAGCCATAGTTAAAAGGTTTTAAAATATTTAACAATACATAATTAAAACCACAAGACAATACTTTCTACCTCACAGACAGTGCTAGTCAAGAGTTCAGAGATCACACATAAATACTTAAAATAATTCAGTAGTACAGTTCTGATATAACAGAAAAACAGTCTAAACTTTATAGTTCCTAGCTAATCTAAACACAAGTCTAAGATAACTTACATAAGTAAACAGGCAGAGTGCTGTAAGTTGGATGATCTAGACAAAAATGCTCAATGCCTTCTGGTCCTCTCTGTTTAAATTGAAACTGCAGTTCTGATAAAACATTACATCATTTCACACTTTCCTGGTTCCCAGGCCACACAGAAACTGCATTTACATTCTTTTACACTTAGAGCAATAAAGGACATTCCACGTGCAAATTCTGGTCATTAACTTTAGCCTTAAAACAATAGGGAGGATGCCTTCAGCTAGCCGGATTGCAGCCGACTTTAGATCAAAGGGTCACAACAATCTTTTACTGGGTCAGTAGAGAGCACTGTTGTCAAATTTTTGTAACAGCATTTTTTTTCATTTAAGACAACAAGCCTGTGATTCACATTCATATTTACAAATGATAAAATTATCTGCACAATTCTATCTGGCTAGGCTGGCAGCCTTTACCCTTCTCTACCAGTCTTCACCCCCCCCCCCCCTGAGAACTCAAGCTAGTTTTTCAAGTGACCCTTGATAAACACCACTTGAGAGGGTTAGGTCTATCTGAGCATACCTACCCCATTCCCTGTCTTGAGAGCCCATCTGCATTGGCATTGCTAATCCCACTGTTGTGCTGCACTGACATATCATATGCTTGCAACCCCAGACTCCATCTTAGCAACTTGGAATTTTGCTGACTGGCTCTGTTTAACCATGTTAGAGGGTTGTGATCTGTCATAACAGTGAATTTTCTTCCATACAGATAAGGCTGAAGTTTCTGCAGTGCCCACACTATGGCTAGACATTCCTTTTCTACAGCTGCATAGCATTCCTCCCTGGGTGGGAGCCTACAACTGACATAAACCACTGGGTGCTCTTCTCCCTCCGAAGAAATCTAAGTACAGCCCCCAACCCATGGTTTGCAGCATCCACCTGCACAACAAATTATTTGCTGTAATCTGGACTGGCTAACACAGGGGGTCCTCCAAAAGCTTCTTTAAGCTTCTGGAATGCCTGCTCACATGCTGGGGTCCACACTACCTTATCTGGCCTGTTCTTCCTTGTCAGGTCTGTGAGGGGAGCAGCTATGGTACTATAACTGGGGATGAACTTTCTGTAGTACTCTGCTGTCCCTAGAAATGCCCTCACCTGCTTTTTAGTAACAGGTGCAGGCCATGCCTGAATGGCTTCCACTTTGGCAGTTTCTGGCCTTAACTTACCACTCCCCACTCTATGTCCTAGGTAGGAGACCTCCACCATACCCACCTGACATTTGCTCAGCTTAATGGTCAACCCTGCCCTCTGTAGTCTGCCCAGCACCTCCCTGACATGCTGAAGGTGCTCTGGCTAGGAATGGCTGTAGATGGCAATATCATCTAGGTAAGTAAGGGCAAACCCTCCTGCTCCTACTAGGATATGATCTACCAGCCTCTGGAAAGTCGCTGGGGCATTCTTCATCCCAAAGGGCATCTTGGTGAGCTCATACAAGCCAAAAGGAGTCACAAAGGCTGACTTCTCTCTAGCACTGGGAGTCAAGGGCACCTGCCAGTTACCCTTGGTAAGATCAATGGTTGTAAGATACTTAGCCCCACCCAGCTGCTCTAGGGCCTCATCTGTCCTAGGTATGGGGTAAGCATCCAACTCTGTGCGACTTTTTAATTTCCTGTAGTCCACACAGAACCTGGTGCTGCCATCCTTCTTTGGCACCTGTACCACTGGAGAGGCCCAGGGACTCTTGGACTCTTGAATCACCCCTAGTTCCAACATCTTCTGTACCTCTTCCCTCAGAGTATGTTTGACTCTCTCAGGCACTCTATAAGGGGCTTGCCTAATAGGCCTTTGGGGCCCTGTATCCACCTGGTGCTGCACTAGGTGGGTGGTCCCTGGTTTCCCAGTGAACATGTCCCCAAATTCCTGCAATACTGCTTGGATTTCTCGAACCTGGGCAGGAGATAGCTGCTGGGACATTGCTACCCCTTCCACTGAGGTGTCAGCCCGAGCCTCACTGAGGAGATCAGTCCCCAGATCTCCCTCAGACTTCTCCTGCAATCCACTGCAAATGCTCAGCACAAGGGCCTCCCTATCATGGTAAGGTTTCATCATGTTAACATGGTACAATTTGTGCCCCTGCCATCTGTCTAGCACTTCCACCATGTAGTTAACATCACTTACTTTTCTTACCACCTTGTAGGGACCCTCCCAAGCTGCTTGCAGCTTGTTGTGTCTGACAGGAATGAGAACCATTACCTGCTGTCCCACAGCATACTCTCTAGCTCGAGCATTCCTGTCATACCATACCTTTTTCTGGTGTTGGGCTTCTGCTAGGTTCTCCTGGGCCAAGCCAATGAGTTCTCTGATCCTTGTCCTGAGGTTTAGGACGTATGCCATAACAGACTCCTTGTGAGACTCGCACTCACCTTCCCACTCATCTCGAATTAAATCTAGAGGTCCCCTCACCCTATGCCCATACAGCAACTCAAAGGGTGAAAAACCTGTGGATTCCTGAGGAACCTCTCTGTAAACAAAAAACAGATGGGGCAAATATTTGTCCCACTCCCTCTTAAACTGATCTGCAAATACCCGTAGCATGGAGTTGATTGTAGAGTTTAACCTCTCAACAAGACCATTAGTCTGGGGATGGTAGGGGGTGGTCTTCATGTGCTTCGCCCCACAGGACTTCCACAGACAAGCCAGCAGGTCTGACATGAAATCGGCACCTCTGTCAGTCAGTATTTCTTTTGGGAAACCTACCCTGCTGAAAATCTCTAACAAAGCATTTGCCACCCCCTCAGGGTATCGTGTAGCATAATCCACTACCACTAGGATATACTTTTTCCCTCTGGGACTTGGGGTACTCAGAGGACCCACAATATCCATAGCTACTATGTGAAATGGCTCCTCAATCACAGGCAAAGGCATCAAAGGAGCTCTCACCTTGTCTCCTGCCTTACCTACCTTTTGGTACTGCTCACAGGTCCTGCAGTACTCTGTTACATCTCTGGAATTTCCAGGCCAATAGAAGTTCTGCATAATACACCTCTTTGTACGTCTTATGCCCATATGACCTGCAAAGGGAATATCATTGGCTATGGCTAGAAGTGCCAGATGGTAGGCTCTAGGCACTACCAAATGCTGTACTCTTTCACCTTCTAGCCCTCCCTCAGGGGTCCACTCTCTGTATAGTAACCCTTTGTCCCAGTATACAGATTCCCCATTTCCTTGAGAATCAGGTGCCTTCCTAGCTACCTGCCTCAGGCCTTGCAATGTAGGGTTAGAGAGCTGAGCCAGTCTGAACTCTCTCCTTGTAACCCTTCCTAGCTCCCCTTCCACAGGAAGTCTGACATCCTCTGACAGTGGTGCCTCACTGTCAGCCTGGGTACTACTACTCACCTCTACCTTTGCAGTCACTCTATCCAAGGGAACATCAGTACCCACAAACAGCTGTGGATCACTTTCAGTTTCACTGCTACAGAGTAGCTCTCTCCCTGAAGTAACCACCTCACCAGTCCTGGCTGCAAGTATGCAGTCTGTCAGGGTCCCCCCAGGCTACCAAACCCACATGCTTGTCTCCTAGCCTGACTGCGTGTAACTGCATAAGCACATGGTACTGCCTCATCCAAATCCTTCCCTCTCAGGACATCTGTAGGATGGTAGTTTAGTACCCCTGTTGAGACAACCTACTACTGGCATTTTGTCTTTCACACTTACTGGCTCCCTCTTGTTTTGTTCCTCACTGTGCCTCTGTGGACACCTGTATGCCACCTGGCCCCACTGGTTGCATTCAAAACATTTAACCCTAGCTCCTGGACGTGTACCTGGACTAGTGGCTTCCCCTGCTACTGGCAGATTCTGTTGTTGCAGTCCATGCTGCCCACCATGGGTTCCTTTAGACCCATGAGCAATACTGGCGGTCCCCTTCCTGTGCAGGGCTTCCCTGCTTGCCAGGTATAGGTCTCCCTTCTTCCCCAACTCATCTGAAGTAGCACATTGTCTATTAGCTAACCAGATCCTCATGTCCTCAGGCAAAATGCTAAGGGCTTGTTCCCTCACCAAAAAGTCTGCCAGCCCTTCAGAAGTGGTGACCTGACATCCACTCACCCACCTATGGAAATAAGTGCTCAATTCAGCAACATATTCACACACACTTTCATCTGCCTTGTGTCTATGCTCACGAACCTTTTTCCTATACGTTTCAGGTATTAGCTTAAACAGTTCTAACAGACAATTTTTTACAGCAGTATAATCAAAACATGCAACATTAGACATTTTAGATAAAACAGTTACAGCTTTACCATGGAGTAAGGGGGTCAGGAACTGTACCCAGAGCCTTTGGTCAATACCATACCGTTTGCATACCCTCTCAAACATATGAATGAAACTATCAAAATTATCCCCCTCTTTAAACTGCGGAAGAAATTTACTGACCTGTTGTGCTTCCTGGGTCCAGTTACCATAGCCGGCTTTAGGCATCAGTGAACCCTGCGGTCGCTGGGGGCCCCCTGTTCCTGGGGGGCCCCCAACCACTGCACGTTACCTTATCTTGATATTTTGTAACACGTCTGTCAAAACAACAAAAGCTAGTACAGGAATCTTTCATATTTAATAAACCAGGTGGGTAATAACCCTTATTTTTATCTCCTTTAAAATTCAAAGATATCACTGGTTATAGTAACAGTGTTTTATCAAGCAACATTTTTCACAATTCCATCAAATATTTTACCACTGACATAGTGCCCCTGGCTTCATTAAACCCCTCTGGTGGACATGCTCTCCACTAAAACTAACAACATATCCAGCTTTAGGTACCTGCAATACCCATGGCTGCAAGGGGCCCCCCTAATCATCCTTGACTGTGTGGCGGCCCCACAAAAGCTGAGGCTGATTGGGGAAAAATGAGGATGTAAAAATGTATTAATTTCCTGATTAGGCTGTGATATGACTCTGTTAGAATAAACCTGGTAATGAACATAGGCAAGGTAAGCACTAGAGAGATCATCAGCCCAGCGTGACTGATCTCCGTACATACCTTCGAGTTTAAGAACAGATGATGCTTCTGATCTTCAGGATGGTTTTCTCCTACAGGGGGTTTTATAAAGCCTGGCAGAAGAGCAGATACTATAACTCCCAATTTATTTGTTGAAGAGTTCAGCGCAATACCAGTAATACCATAATAAAGGCTCAAAATCAGGAACATGTTTTAAATATTACTCTAATTCAATTTAAAAGTTAATGGAATAACACATTTTGTATCAACATGCATTTTTTGCTCAATAAGTATAAAACTCATGTCTGGATTTATTGACTGTAGGTAGTCCTGAATGATTCACAAGCAAATCAAACTTTTTATGAAGGACAGAACAAAATTAGGAGCAAAATCAGGGAAGGTGTGTGAAATCAGGGATAGTGACAGGTTTGCATTACTCCTCATTGAGGTAAATAAAAGTGACTTACACCTGCCACTGTTTAACTGCTAAATAGCAGTCACTGATCTGGTGTGCCACTACCGGTGGTACAAAAGTAGTATTGCTATGGCGTGTGTGTGTGCGTGTGTGTGTGTGTGTGTGTGTGTGTGTGTGTGTGTGTGTGTGTGTGTGTGTGTGTATACATGTGTGTTTATGTGTACGGGTGAGTGTAAAAAGTACCAATGATTTTTATCTGTAATGCCAGGACACACACATTATTCTTCTGGGTATCAGTAGAAAATGTAGCTAACAAGTAATTATATTTCAAAAGTGAGGCATAAAATATGTCACAGAACGTTTAGACATTTAAATCTACTAAGAATCTGGGGGACCCGCTCCCCAGATTATATAGATGGATACAGGGGGCTCACTTAATCATCCCTGACTGTTGCTGGTTTGGAAAAGTGAGGAGGAAAAAGTGTATTAATTTTCTGATTACACTCTTTAACCTGAGCAGGCTGTGATATGACCCTGTTAGAATAAAGCTGATAATGACCTCTGCCCTCAACTGCAACCATGCTAATATCAGCCCTGCTTGGATATGTGTGTGCAGGAAACTGCTGTAGGGTGTGTGTGTGTGTGTGTGTGTGTGTGTGTGTGTGTGTGTGTGTGTGTGTGTGTGTGTGTGTGTGTGTGTGTGTGGTTATTACCACTTTAATTTTCATCACAGTCAAACCTTAGAGGTGTGCACATGAGGTCATTATAGCTTGTGTTTGGGCTCAGGACAGTGTGGTCATTATTTTCTTTTACTTTTTTCACAGACCTCAGAGGTGTACAAAGAAGGTTACTATTGTTTGTGTAGGGACAGGGTACTGTCTAGGAACAAAAAGTAGAATACATTACTGTTGTCATTATTTGTTTCACTTTCCTCACAATCACACTTCAGGAATGCATACAGGCAGCTGCCTTTGACAGTTTGGGTTGAGGAGTGAGGAGGCATGCTATGTATATGTATGCCTGCAGTGACTTGCAATACATGACTGTAGCAGTTTGAACCTCTGCTTTTACCCCAGCCTAACACCAGAGTGATGCTTAGGCAGTCTTTTTTTGTGGGGAGGTAAGAGAGGCAGGTAATTCCCAGATAAGACTTGTGTATCTAGACAACAACTAGCTTGTTAGTTTATTGTTGCTGCAATTCTGTCACCTTTGAACATTAAGTCTTGGGTACAACTTATGTCTTTCTTGAAAGAAAAAAAAAATTTTCTTACTCATGTTTTTTTTTTTTTATTTAGGTCACCACTGGATTAAAGGCTTGGAAAATGCTCTAAAATACATCCCAGAACATATATAACCCTATGGCTTCTTGGGCCCTGACTTATTTGAGTTATTTCCTAAATGGTTATTACTGTGCTGTCTTGGTCAGGACAGATGTGTTGAAAGGATGCAAGGAAAACTAAAGCTGTACAGCAACATAATTTCTTTCTTCAATCATAATTTCTGTTCAAGTCATCATTGGTTGAAAAGATTATGTAAAAAGAAAAAATCTTTAAAATGCACTTCATAGCATATAGAGGGTTATGGCTTCTTGAAAAAGCTGAAGAATAAAGAAAAATGAGAGAAAAGGAAGAAAAAAGTCATGCATAGTATGGAGAGCCCAAGATGGAGGAAAAACAGGGGAAGACTGGAGTGTGTGTGTGTGTGTGTGTGTGTGTGTGTGTGTGTGTGTGTGTGTGTGTGTGTGTGTGTGTGTGTGTGTTTGTGTTGGAGGGGGTGCTAAAACAGTAGGTCTAGGGTGACATTTCACCTAAGTCCAGAACTGTACATAAAGTTGCTGTAGTGTTATCATCGTTGCAACTAAATTCCAGTAACTGTAAATGTCCCTTTGTGAGATGGTCCAACATAGTATGCTACACAGGCCTGTTGTAATAGTATTGTAGCTACTGGTCAGTCTGTGTGCAATACTCCTAAAAGTTTGCAGTATGAACTAAATTTTTTCTTAGGAAGGGTGGCAGTGACAAGGTGAAATGTAGACTTGAAGTGCCCAGGGGGTCCCCAACTTGACATCTGCTGGAGGCCCCCAAAATGCTAACACTGACCCTGCCAGTTACTCCTTTCCCCATTACTGCAATGACTCTGGTGAAGAGTCAGCATCTCCTTCTCATGCTGCCTCTGCCTTTATTGTTCCTCAGCTTGTAGGCATAGTAGTTTCTCATTCTCCTCACTCTCTAGATGCCTCAGTCTCTCAGCTGCTTTTAATTCCACACACCTGGCCTCCAACTCAAGTCTCTTTAGCTCCAGCTGGATTTTTAAGTCCACTGCAGAAAGGTCGAGCTGTCCATTCTCTGAGGGAATTATATCTCCACTGCCAGTGTGATTGTCCTCCTGGTTGCTGTTTTCTGATGCAGCTGTAACCAAGGCTGCAATCAGGTCTGCCTTAGTCAGGTTTCCATGCACCAGTCCCCTAGCCTGGCACATTTCCACCAGCTGGCTCCTTGTCAGATTTCCATACTCCTCTGCTGACATGCTGCCTGCTCACCCTGACTAACTAAGCTAACAAAAGAAATAAAACAATTGTGATCTGAATTCTGAGTATTCACTGCATGGCTTATTTAGAGTACAAAACACCTTCAAAGCTCACTGTACACAAGCTACATGAATTCACTCTACCCACACCACTACAAGCCAATTAGTATTTGCCAACTAATTAATATGTGATGTGGATATCCCAACCACTGCCACCAATTAATATGTGATGCCATGCCCTGGCCCAGCAATCAAGGAGCCTCAGTCCTCACCACTAACACCAGAGAGGGTGTCTCATATATGAGGAAAGATAACAAATGCACACAGTAAAGTGCAATTTTCCTTAAAATCACACAAAGATCACAGTCAGTCCAGGTCTGGTCGCGCCCTTGCTGTCCAGGTTCCCCAATAAGACTCCCCATTGGCACAGCTATAGGGTCCAGATCTCAGCTTAGCTGGGCAAACTAAAATCTCCAGAACCCTCTCTGTCTAACCAGTGCTTTGTGTCCCTGCCCAAGTAGCTGACACATGCACACTTTGAGATAAGAATTTATACAACCACACAGACACTTCTGGGGAAGGCTGGCACAGGTTCTCCAGCTGTGCCCCTTTTACCCAGACTATACAGTAGTACCACTTGCCACCATCCAGCTAATATTTATTAGCTACTCAAAGGCCCTTAAAAGGGTGTCCAATTATTGCTGTACTATATTATTTTCCAAATTGGTAGTATAGCTCATGGCTAAAGCTATTAGAGTGGCTTTGTACAGTTTTACCAAAGGCATGCAAGTACTCTTAAGAGCTTAAATTATCTCTACACAAAACCAGCCACAGTTAAAAGGTTTTAAAATATTTAATAATAAATAATTAAAACCACAAGACAATACTTTCTACTACACAGATAGTGTTAGTCAAGAGTTCAGAGATCACACAGAAATACTTAAAATAATTCAGTAGTACAGTTCTGACATAACAGAAAAACACTTAGATTAGCTAGGAACTGTAAAATTTAGACTAACAGAAAACACAAGTCTAAGATAACTTACATAAGAAAACAAGCAAGAGTGCTATAAGTGTGATGATCTAGACAAAAATGCTCAATGCCTTCTGGTTCTCTGTTTAAATTGAAACTGCAGTTCTAATAAAACATTACATCATTTCATTCTTTCCTGGTTCCCAGGCCACACAGAAACTGCATTTACATTCTTTTACACTTAGAGCAATGAAGGACATTCCACGTGTAAATTCTGGTCATTAACTTTAGCCTTAAAACAATAGGCAGGAAGCCTTCAGCTAGTTGGACTGGAGATTACTTTAGATCAAAGGGTCACAACATGCTTTTACTGGGTCAGTTGAGAGCACTGTTGCCACATTTTTGTAACAGCATTTTTTTTCATTTTAGACATGTCTGTGGTTCACATTCATATTTACAAATGATAGAATTATCTGCACAATTCTATCTGGCTAGGCTGGCAGCCTTCACCCTTCTCTACCAGTCTTCACAGTCTTCAGTTTTGGAAAATCTTAAATCCTGTAAACAAATTAAATCAAATTCAGATTCATTCATACAATCCGAATAGTATGTTTGCACTTACTATTTTTAATAATATTTTTATAATGTTTATATTGGGAGATATAAAACAAATCTCTCTCCACCTCACTTTTTGTACTCCTTTCTCTTTTTATTGTTTTGCTTTTCCTAACAATTTGTCCTGCGGTAGATCTAACCCCCTCTCATTCTTCCCATTACTCTGTTCTTCTGTCCAATAACTTTCTGACTCTCCCTGCAAAACTGAAAATGTATTCCTCTGTCCTGATATATTCTTTTATTTTCTGTTCTTATTAACATCTCTATTATCCAAAAATGTTTATCTTCAGTTTCAGAAGAAACATCATAATGAGTTCTGTTTAACCAAGTAAAATGCTATGGCCTACAGTAAAATTATTTGAGCACATCTACAAACAGCATTACGGTAAATTTTGTTTTATACAGAATGAAGGCTGTGATCCAAAAGTTAAATGAGCGCAATCTTGGTCCAGGATGCACTCTGAATTGTTTTACATGTCAGATATGAAATCTATGACCTTTACAGGTACAGTCAACCAGCCAGATGTGAAATCTATAGTTTGTTAATGTCCAGTTAAGCAACTCTAAGAATGTACTGGGGAGTAGGGACTTGCCACAATGTGAGGGATGAAAAAATGCTTTTGTGTGTTTTATTATATTGGGAGTGTTGCTGTTTAAAGTTGCACATTCCCAAGGTTTTAGATGTTTGGGGAAAGATTAAGCGTATGTTGATTAAATGATATGCAATTATTCCTAGTGAATCACAGCAAGATGTATAGCACATGTTACAGAAATTTCACAAGGGGAATTAATAAAAAAGTGGGCATGAAAGTTAGCAACCTGTCAGCAAGGACACCTTTAAGGAAAGGCACCCTCTTTAACCTCCCACAATTTAAGAACTGTATCTTTTAAGAGCAAACATTTAGTCAGATGAGTCACAAGGTGGCAGCAGATTCAATGCCAGGGCTCAGGTCACTCCACAACAAGTACAAATATGACTCTGTCATTGTCCATGTTGGTGTGAATGACCTGAGACGTACCTCCCTGGACTACATGAAAAGAGACATGAAGGAGCTCTCCGATCTTGTAGCCCAGGCAGGTATGACCCTAGCCCTGAGCAGGATCCTACCATCACCCAGAATGATACCACAGTACAAGGACAAAATGATTGACTTTAACAATTGGCTAAGCTTCTGGTGTCATTCTAAGGGAATCCAGTATCTGTCTGCCTGGGATGACATGATCGACAGACCACGCTGCTTTGCCAGAGATGGCTTGCACCTGTCGCCCTTGGGATTCTGGATACTGGCAAAGGCTCTTGCCACCCCTATAGTGCCTTTTTTAGGCAAGGTTCAAATGACAAATTCACCACTGTAACAGGTACAAGCAAGCAAAATCTGAGGGTAATGCTACTAAATGCTAGAAGTCTAAACCTCAAAATCCACTCACTCGAGGCACTCCTTAAAATGGAGAACATTGACATCTGTGCAGTAACAGAGACCTGGTTCAAAGCTCCAGAGAACACCCCTGCATTACCAGGCTATAATTCATACCACACCTTTCGGCCACCAAACCCGGACCGAAACACTAAAGGTGGAGCCGTGTCCATATTCATTAAGGATATCCACTCTTCCAAGCTAGTTGCTCAGCATAATGCATCCGAGATTATCCAAGTTCAACTAACTCTGGGCAAAACCACAATCCAGATTGTAGTTTGCAACAGACCCCCCCCCACCATGCCTCAGGATTCCCACTCCTCTTTTCTTGATACACTGGAAAATATTAAGGTACAACCCAGCACTCTAATAATGGGTGATTTTAACTACCCTACCATTAACTTGGAAAACTACTCATGTACCAACTCTTTTGCTCAACGTTTTCTGGAAATCATCAATTCCAATGTCTTGGATCAACTTATCCACACCCCCACCAGAGGCAGCAATATCCAAGACCTGGTCATCATCAACATGGGTGACCAGTGTTCCACACCAGAGGTCAGCTCCTCGTTGGTCAGATCCAACCACAAGCTAATCACCCTAGACATCCACATCCCGCTCCCACCCCCCATTAGAAAAACAACTGTAAAAATTTTCTCCAAAGCCAACTTCACACTTCTTAAGACAGAAGTGGCAAACTTCACGACACCCATGCAGATGGACAATAGAGGTACGACTGCTGAATCCTACACAAATGCACTTTATAAGCACTTACACAAGTGCATGGATCGTGCTATCCCTAACAGAACCAAGATGCTATCCTCCAAAAAAAGGAAGCCAATCTGGGTGGTCTTCTGCCATAAACAAACTCTACAACAGAAGAAAGAAACTGTTGCAAAAAAGAGTAAAATCCTACGATTAGCGGAACTCCCTGGTCAGCCTCAGTACGAAGCTGAGATCCCTCATAAAATCCTCTAAAGCTAGTTATGAAAACAAAATTGCCGCTGATTCTAAAGACAACCACAAAGCATTCTATAGCTATGTCAAGAATCTCAATGGCAACACTCAGATCTGCTCTGAGTTACAGCACAATGACACTAAATATACAGAACCAACTGATTTTTCCAACATCCTGAAAGATAGGTTCAGTGCTAACTTTACCCCCCTCTCACCCCCAAAAGGGCCAATCTTTATACCGGAAGAATGCAACGTTCCTGTAATCACTGCTGCACAGGTAAAAACCTCACTCTCCAAAGCCAGGAACACAGCATCAATGGGACCTGACAACATCCCAGGCTGCCTTCTACATGAACTACAGAATGAACTGGCACCCCACCTAAGTACCATGTTCAATCATAGCCTCACCTCAGGCTTTGTGCCCATTTAATGGTGCACTATGACAGTTATCCCACTCCACAAAGGGGGGCCACAACAGACCCCAGGAACTGCTGCCCCATTAGCCTGATGAGCCTGGTCTGCAAAGCCATGGAACGTATAATCATGGAACTCATAAACAAAGACATTGGAGATCTCCAAACTCTGGACCCCACACAGTTTGGGTTTGTAAAAGGCAGATCATGTCTCCTAAACCTGATAAACGTCTTTGAAGTAGTCACCAAAGTCATAGATGAGGGTAAGGTGGTTCACACAGCATATCTAGATCTTGCCAAGGCATTCAACACCATCCCCCACTCTGGAATTATAGATGAACTCACTAAACTAGGTATAAATCCCTGTCACAAGATGGGTTGCCAACTGGCTTACTGACAGAACCCACACTGTGAAAGTAGCAGACTCCAAATCAGACTTCAGACCAGTGACAAGTGCAGTACCACAGGGTTCAGTCCTGGGTCCTCTCCTGTTTGGTATCTACTTCTCTGAAGTACAGGCTAACACAGAAGGTCTTTGGCTAACTAAATTTGCAGATGACTGTAAACTAGGAGCCATAATCGAAACTCCTAACAATGTGGACATCCTACAAAAGTGCCTCACTGAGACAGATGCCTGGTGTCAAAGCCATGGTCTCAAGCTCAATGCCAAAAATGCATTGTCATCCCATTTGGTAAAAACTCTGTACCCATGAACTACCACATAGGCGGTAGTCTACTCAACACTGAAAGTGTGATAAGAGACCTTGGGACACAGGTGGACAGTAGTCTCTCCTTTGATAATCACATCGCCACAGTTGTCAGGAAATCCTTCTACATGGCACACCTCATCACAAAAGGTTTCTCATCCAGAAAAAAGAGGTCATTGTTTCCCTCTACTCATCACTCATTAGACCCATTATAGAGTACAATGCCCCTTTTGGTATGTATCTCACAAGACATCTACAACAACTAGAAAGGCCACAAAAATACCTCACAAAGAGGATTACTGGCCTCAAACAGATGCCTTATGCAGACCGTCTCAAAAAACTCCAGCTTTACTCCGTCGCATATCGCCTACTCAGAGGCGATCTCTGCCTAACATACAAAGCTGTGTCAAACCCAGAGATGTTGAGCATGCTCCACTTAAAGAAATCCCAATCCCTGCGAGCTACACGCTCTAGGGACCTAAACCTTGTCACCACAACAAACAGAACATGCTGGAGGGATAGATTCCTGTCCCAGAGACTTCCTATACTCTGGAACAGACTACCTATCTATGTCAAACAGAGCTCCTCATTAGCACTCTTTAAGAAAAATCTTGATGATTGGATGGGTAATAGGAAATTCACCCTGGGGATCACTTCTGTGGTTCTGCTTGACAGGGGCACAGGAAAATAATTTTCTTGGGTGGAGAAAGCCAGGGCACCTTTTTGGCTAGGCTTGTATAGGCTCTAGGGCCAATAGCCTAGTACCTACCTATGAACCTATGAAGTGGGAGGACAGCAATATCTCAAGTACCAGAGCGTTATCAGTCAAATGACAGAACAACAGTAACCTGAGTACCAGTGGGTTTATCAGACAAGTAATAGAACAGTGGTATCCTGAGTACCAGGAACTTATCAAACAAGTAACAGAACAGCAGTAACCTGAGTATCAGTGGGTTTATCAGACAAGTAATAGAATAGTGGTATCCTGAGTACCACGAACATATCAAACAAGTAACAGAACAGCGGTATCCTGAATATGAGGTGTTTATCAGACACAGGTAGCCTCAGTTCCAGGGATTTATTAGACAGGAAACAGGATGTTGGTATCCATAGTACTAAAGGTTTATCATACAAGCAAAAGGACAGCAGTGTCCAGAATACTAAAGGTTTATCATACAAGCAACAGGACAGCAGTACCTTGATTACTCAGGGGTTATCAGATAAGTCTGAAGACAGCAGGGCCTCCCTCAGTATCGGGGTATATCAAACAAGTGATTGGACAACAGTATCCACAGTACTAAGATGGGTGAGTCTGAGGGCAATCATTAGATGAAGGAGAGCAGAATTACTATATGTCATTCTTTCTGCGAGACAGTCTTGGTTTCAGGAGTTGTGTCTTTTTGGGGAAAAGGGAAAGCTGGCAAATAAGCTGATATTTTTAAAATAGCAGACATATGGGGGGGGGGGTGCAAAGGTATTTAAAAAAATGCCTGTATGTTTAGTACTGAAGTTTGTCCTAGGATGCCAGGGTTCAGAGGCATTAATCGGTCAACAGGGGATGGGGTCTTCATGGTCACAAGAAAATCATTACCTGGTTACCTTAAAGAATATTTTGTTTAATTTAATACAGCAGCATTATAAGTGCTAACAGTACCATATGTAGTAAAAGCAGTTTTAAGTGGTTAGCTAACTTCATAAAATGAGATGCGCTTTGAACAATAATGGAGAAAGTTCCCATAATGGTTAAAGTCTTAACCTCTCAAATACAAGGTGTAAGGTTTGATTCTAACCTCTGGGTATTGACTAAACTTGTACTAGTCTACAGACTGATCACCTAATAAATATATTGCTTATCAGGGGCCAGGATCCACCAAAATACACACACACTCAGGTCATTGGACCACAAGTACCAGTATAAGTCAATCATAGTCAATGTGGGTGTAAATGACCGATACAAACCTCCCAAGACTATATGAAGAGAGACACCATGTGTCTCTCAGAACATGTGTCCCAGGCTGCTATGAGCCTATCACTGAGTAGCATTTTACCTTCTACAAGGATGATGCCACAATATGAATAGAAGATGACTGACTTTAATAATGGGCTTAGTTTCTGGTGTCATGCAATATTTGTCAGCATGGAAGGAAATTGTCAACAGACTCTGCTGCTTTGCCAGGGATGGTCTGCACCTCTCCCCTCTAGGATTTTGAATAATAGCTAAAACATTGTACTCCCCCATAGTGCCTTTTTTAGGTAATGCCAAACTGAAAGCACTTGCAACATAGCAAATCAAAACCAATAAAATCTAAAGATGTTACTGCTCAGTGCTAGGAATCTAAACAAAAACTTCTCTCCCTATAAGCTCTACTCACCCTAGAGAATGCTGACATCTGTGTGGCCACTGAGACATGGTTTAAAGCAGTGGAGAGTCTGATGACCCACAACTGCCAACCAATGTGATGTGGATATCCCACATCTGAGCCAGTAGTCAAGGAGCCTCAATACTCACCACTAGTACCAGCGGGGGATGTTCACTGGGAGGATGACAGATACACACAGTATTTCCAGATGCAGCCCTCTGTATCAAGTGAAATTTCCTTTAAGAGCACACAGAGACCACAGTCAATCTAGGGCTGGTTTCCCTGTCTTTCTCCAGATCCCCAATAAGACTCTCCACTGGCACAGCCATAGAGTTGAGTCCATAGCCAGGGTTCCAAACCAAGTCCTCCAACATTCTCTCTGTCCCACCACTGCTTTGTGTCCCTGCTTAAATAGTTGACACACACACACACACACACACACACACACACACACACACACACACACACACACACACACACACACACACACACTTCTAGATTGATTTGCACACATACACACACCTAGGAAAGGCTGGCACAGGTTTACTAGCTATTCCCCCTCTTGCCCAGACTATAAGGTAGTTACCACTGCCACCAGAACCCATTGCCAGCTACTTTAAGGCCCTTAACAAAGGGTGTCCAATTTTACTGAGTGAAAATTAATATTAATACAAATGGTAGTCTGACCATGAGCAAGGGTATTAGGAGTGGACCACACAGTGACACCAAATAAATATGCAAGTACTCTCAAAACTTAAATATCTCAACAAAGATCAATAACAATGAAAGTTTTAGATATATTTAATAATAAATAATAAAAGAACAAGACAATACTAAATATCAATTCACATTGACATCAGAGTTCAAAATCACAGGAAATATTTAAAACAACATTGAAGGACAGGTTCAGACAAATAAAGAAAAACAATATCTAAACTAAGCTTCACTATATTCTTGACTGAATCTAAGAGAATCACTATTCCCTAATAACTTACTTAATAGAACAAGGCAGATGATGTGGTAAATAGTTCTTGTTGTCAAGTCCAAGACAAAATACAGAATGCTCTGTCTCACCAACAGACTTCTCAAAATAATATCAAAACTATTACTGCTGGGATAGCTTGCAGAATTACATCATTTCTGGTCCTCTGACTTATAGTTCCCATGCAGCCCCCCCCCCCCATTTCTGGAAGCTGGCAGGACTTAGCACCTACCTGTAAAAATACACATAACAGGGCTTTTGCTCAGATCTTTGGCAGGTGCTGTGAGTCATAAAAAAATTCCATGCCTCCAGACTAGTAATTATTTCACCCCAAAGACAATGCAGAAAGTTTCTTAGTACAGACATTGTGTCTGGCTGCCTTGAAACCTGTGAGATAGCATCTTTATGGCCTAGCCTATAAAGTGATTTAATTTCAGATATTTTTCTAAAGTGTGTTGGAATGAGGTTAACCCTCCAGGTTTCCTCTGTTAAAACATATACATTTAAGCAGTTACAATAGTGCATGTACCTTTCTGTTCTGTGCAGTAGAGCACACTGTGGATACATTTTGAATACAACCACTTTACAACTACTTTTTCAGCACACACGTTTGTACAAATCAGTTTGCTATACACATGACATACAGTTCTAATACATTTGTAACACCAGTATCTTCTATGACCCACAGTTCTAATCCATTTGCAATACAGGTATCCTGTATAAATCAGTCTGATATTCACAAATGACATTTAATTATTTACAAAATTTTAGCTAGCTGTGCTGGCAGTACCTTCTTTCGTCACAGAGAGCATACTGGCAGTGCAAGGCTATAATGCCTTCTACACATTTAGAGCAGCTACTACACAGACAGGGACTAAAGGTGGAGGTGTCTTGATTTACATTAAAAAATTATAAATATACCCCAAGGCTGGTCAAACAGGGCAATGCATTTGAGCTTCTCTACATTCAAATCATCATAGGCAAAATGCCATACCACTTCTTTGCAAACTATAGGTCCCCTTCTATGACCCAGAAAACGCATAACATATATTTAAACTTACTAGAATCACTCACCATCCAACCCAATACCATATTCATGGGTGACTTTAATTACCCCACTATTAACTGTGAATCATATATGATACTAAACATACAGGCACAGAGATTCCTGAATTTTGTAATCACAAAACTCCCTGAGCAGACTGTCAATATACTGACCAGGGGTGCAAACGTACTGGATCTGGTCCTCACTAATATGGGAGAATGCCGCACACCCCCTAGTATAATGTCTTCTCTAGTAAGGAAAGACCAATGAATGGTCTCCTTTAAAGTAAAAATAAAACCTGGAACCCCAGTTAACCCTGGAATATTTAGGAACTACACTAAGGCTAACTTCCTACTATTAAGTGATAACCTGGTAAAATTTCAAGCCCCCATAAACCCTGAGAACACTGCTGCCTACAGGGAACTGTTCACAGAAACCCTATACAAGCATGTTAACAGCTGCACAGAGGTAGCTGTACCCACCAGAAAGAAATACAGAGCTACCTCAAAAAAACAAGCCACTCTGGTGGAATCATAACATCAATAGGTTGTAAAACAGAAAGAAGAAAATCATGGCAAAAATTAGGTGGTGTAGCACCCAGAAGGATAAAAACACTCTCATCAAACTAAACAAACAACTTAGAGAACAAATAAAGTCTACCAAAGCCAAATTTGAGGTAAATTTGGCCTCTCAGGGCAAGGACAACCACAAGGCATTCTTTAGCTATGTCTGCAACCTCAAAGGCAATATACACTTGTGTGCATAGCTCATTTTAATGGAGCCACCTATACTGAGCCAGAAGATATAGCAACCTACTGGCTGATAAATTCAGCTCCAACATTACCTTTTGCTCCCCCTCAACCTTCCCTCAGGAAATACCATAAATATCACTTCACCTACTAGCACTAGGGAATAAGCCCTTAATGCTCTCTCTAAGGCCAAAAACACTGCATCAGTGGGCCCAGACCATATCCCAAGATGCCTTCTAAATAGCATGATACATGACCTATCAGGTCTTCTGGAATTGCTATTTAACTGTAGCCTCCAAATAGGTTTTATGCCTCATGAATGGAGAACAGCAATAGTAATTCCTCTGCACAAAGGTGGGATACATACGTCTCACCAGTCTCATAGGAAATCTCCAGACAGTGGACCCAGCCCAATTTGGTTTCTTCAAGGGCAGGTCCTGCCTACTCAACCTAGACAGGACCCACAAAGTTAGAACTAGGGAGTCTACCTCTAAATAGAGGCTAATCATGAGTGGAGTCCCTCAGGGATCAGTCCTGGGACCTCTCCTTTTTGCCATTTACTTCTCTGAAATAAAGGCCAATGTCAATGGCCTCTGGCTGACTGCATTTGCAGATAATTGCAGGAGCAGCCACAGAATCCTCCTCTGACACAAGTATTCTCCAGGAAGGGCTGGCACTGACAAATAACTGGTGTCAGAACCATGGACTAAAACTAAATGCCAAGAAATGCATAATATTATCCTTCTGGAAGTCATCACCCCTGATAACTATCATATTGATAACTCACCACTAAGAGTTGACCCAGTAGTCTGGGACTTGGGGACATGCATAGACAGTAATCTAGCCTTTGATCATCACATCTACAGTAGTAAGAACATCATTCTATGTTGTGCAACTTATAAACAAAGGTATGGCATCTCAGTCTAAGGAATGCATTGTTCTACTGTATTTGGCATTCATAAGACCTATCACTGAGTACAATGTCCCCTTTGGCATGTACCTAACCAGGAACATCCAACAATTGGAATGCCCACAGAAGTTCCTCACTAAAAGTAGCATGTCCTATGCAGATCATCTCAAGGTCCTATCCCTGTATTCTCTCCTACAAGCTGTTGAGGGGAAATCTATGCCTGTCATACAAGATACTGTCAGACCCCACCCTGATGGACCTCCTGCATATCCACAAACAGCACTAGAATTACCCATTCTAAAGCCTTAAACCTTACATGTGATAAAAATAGGACCTGCTGGACAGACAGGAATGTATCCCAGAGACTACCCCTTCTCTGGAAAACGCTTCTCATCCATGTGAAGCAAAGTTCCTCCCTAATCCAATTCAAGTGTAACTTGGACAAATGGATGGAGAACAGGAAATTCATCCCTGGTTTGGCACTTATGTCTCTAAGGGACACAGGCAGCCTGTAAATGGTTCATTTCTTAGGCCACTGCTTGTAAATGTTCACCTGCCAAGCCCTACTTACACTTATCAAGGGTAACAGAACAAGTCAGAGATTTGGGATTCATGGTTAGGTTTAAAAAGGCCCTTGTGGTCGTTGCCTAGTAAACACCTATGACCCTATGAATCTATAAACTGGACAATGCATAATTCCATCTGCAGAATAGCAAATGATGTTGGTGTTCCCTGTAACTATCATAGAAAGTTGAGTGTTATCCCCTATTGCCAAGAATTTTCTTAACAAATATCTATGATAAATAATATCAAATCACATTAGTTTATTCAAAACAATTTACATATGAAGCAATGCTTTTTTTTTTTTTAGCCAAGCTCTGAGCTTCCTTGCTGAAGCTGCTTACTGGTATGTATTTGACTTTTTGTCCATTTGTTCCATATTGGGAAAGGAGAGGAGAGGTAGCGATCCACAATTTGGAATTGGAAGGTTGAGAGCTATGAAAAATGAAACACTAAAGATTAAACCAATTCACTAAATGTCATCTTTTCTGAAAATACTGGAACTAAGCAAGGATAACACTAACATATTGGTTGAGTTTAAACATGAGTGCCAGGGTTTAGTTATGAATGATCATTTTACAGCACCTAGTGGGATGTACATAGCCCCTCAGGCATTTAACACAAGAGGGGGAAAAAAAAACAAGAAATAATGAGGGACAAAGGTCCCAAATTTAGGGCACTGGATAAAGATGGCATATCAACCAAAACAGATTGAGTCACTCCAGTAATATCCAGAAAGTTGTAAGAACATTGCCATGGCAACTGTCAAACTAAGCTCCCACCATAATCTTCTGACATTTATACAAAAACACTGGTTATGTCCACTGGTCCCTATTATCATCATTC
Organism: Protopterus annectens; assembly: GCF_019279795.1. NCBI lineage: Eukaryota > Metazoa > Chordata > Ceratodontiformes > Protopteridae > Protopterus > Protopterus annectens. Next base: position 72,770,063 of record NC_056733.1, on the reverse strand, counting down.
TGAATATGATTTGGCATTAGAAAACAAATTCATGTGTAGCAGACTTTTTCTTTTTCAAGGAATTAACTTTTTAACTTAGCATCAAAATAGCCATTTAGCATAAAACAATCAAACTATATTATTTCTTTTCCTTTAATGTACCTTTTGATTTCATACTGTTCTAACATGAGATCCTTCTCTGTAGAAGGTTACAAAGATGTAGCTCAGCATTTCTCATTAGGAGATATTATAGCTGTCCAGGTGTAGTCAAGGGCATTTTGTGGCAATGGACGTGAGAAAGCATGTGGTAAGTGCAAGGCATCTACAGGTCATTAACACAAGATAATAGAATGTGACAAGCTTACAGCCTAAGAACCTTCTAGAAGCTTGACAGCTGTTGCCATCAGTTACAACTTATATGTAGGCATGCATTCACCCAAAATCTCTTTTAAAAGTGCTTAGGGACTGGTATTGTTTTAAGGGCAGAAGAAGTCTGGTCTATAGATGAAAGAGCTGCTTAATAATTTCTAAGTTGCTCTTGATTCCAATGCTAATAGATAGTTTAAGGTCAGTTGCCTTTGATACCTATACAGGCCCTCCCATCAGAATGCTCCAGAGTCTCAAAAAGGAGAGGATCTTTCATGGCTTATAAAACGAGGTCAGGAGACAGCATGATACCAATAAAAGGGACAGCTTTTGAACTGTTTCTGAGTAATCCAGACTGTCACATCCATCCATTGTCATGGTGAGGAAACTCTGAGTAGTTTGATGAACAAGAATTTTTTGGTCTGGAGCCTGCAGAAGGGGACATTACAGTCTATGACTGACTGAACAACTGAGCTGTATTGTGGAATGATTTACTTTCCTGAAGTGGTTAATAATCCCTTTGGCCTTTCTTATCAACCTATTGTAAAGCTCTGACATCCCTAGCTATGAATTACCTAGGTATTTTGGTTCCATATGGAAATATCAGCAATTGAAATGCCAAGTGCTGACAAGCCGGAAAAAAAAAGACTAAAAACGCAGGAGAAGAGCAAATTTTGAAAATCACTCTTCTCCCTTAGATTTCTTTTTGCAGGTATATATACCTACTCTGAGATCGCCATACCCCTAAGAAAAGGGAATATTCTGAGAAATGGCATCTTGGAGTAAGTATGTAAGTTCAATCTTTTTTGCTATTCAGTCTCTGGATTTCAGCTCTAGAGGTCTTGGCATTTCGAATGTGTATCTCTCAAGTGTACTTCATTATGAGGGATGCTCCTCATTTGGGGTCTTAAAAAGTTCATGTTCCTTAGCGTTCCACACTGAAAGAGTCTGTCACACATTCAGTGTTAGGCATTTTGAGACTGATATCCATGGTAAATAGAAATGAATCATATCAAGTCATTAAAAAGAACTTTTCTATAATCAGTCGTACTGTCCAAGAATCCTACATCCCCTCCATTTGGAAAATCGTTCACATTATTCCACTTCATAAAGGAGGTAACTCCACAGAACTCTCTAATTACAGACCTATAGCCATACTATCTCCCTTAGCCAAAATAATGGAGAAATGCATACAGAAGCAACTATTAGCCCACCTTACTCACAATTCTCTCCTAGCCTCAACCCAGCATGGTTTCAGACCAGCCCACAGTACAACCACTGCCCTTCTCTCCTTCTCTCAGACAATAAATCACAACCGTAATCAAAACCTGCTCTCCTCTGCCCTCTTCCTTGATCTATCAAAAGCATTCGACATGGTAAATCACAACTTACTCTTAGACTCTTTCAAATCACTGTCCATAGATAACCCAGTATGTAACTGGTTCCACTCTTACCTGAATGGTCGACAACAAGCTGTCTTGTGGAAAGATAATCTATCCCCCCTTCAACCTGTCACCCTTGAAGTACCCCAAGGTTCTATTTTGGGTGCCCTTCTTTTCTCTATATTCATCAATGATCTGCCCAAAGTTATACCACAGGCAACTTCCATACAGTACGCAGATGATTCTACACTAATCTGCACTGCCTCTACTCCCACAGAATTACAATCCCTAACCCAGACCACCTTCAACAAAGTAGAGAACTGGCTTAATAATTGACTTCTCCTATTGAACCCAAACAAAACCAAACTACTACTTTTCTCCCCCACACATAAGCTAACACCACCAATAATAACAGTCTCTTCTAACAATGGCACCATAATTTCTCCTGAACCAAACACTAAACTACTAGATATAATCATTGATAACAATCTGAATTATAATGCCCATATAGACAAAACCATAAAAACAGTAAATAAAAAAATAGGCTCCATGTATAGGATAAAGACATTTCTAACCCCAACTGCCAGAACCGCCATAGCTCACACACTTCTTCTGTCTTCCCTTCTCTATGCCTCACCCATCCTCACTAATCTATCTAAATCAAACCTCAACAAAATCACCAGCTGGTATAACAATATAGCAAGATTTGCCACAGGCTCCACATACAGAACCCACCATTGTCATAATCTTCACAAATTGGGCTGGTTAGAACTACCCAGATATACTATAACCAACTCATAGTTATTCATAAAATCCTCTACCAACCTACCAGTACCCCAATTCTAACTACAATTATTACCCACTATAACAACCTAGCATCCCTCCGCCTCATCCAGCAGAATGCTAGTACAAATGACCAAAGCCAACAACTCATCCGGAGATTCCTTATTCTCCAACTTTGCTGGAAAACAATGGAACTCCCTTCCTCCAGAAGTAACCACTAACAGCTCCTTGCCTCAATTCAAAATATCTCTAAAGACACACATGCACAGAGTCTGGCTATGTCCATGTCTAAACCCTGACTAAACTATACAAAAATGAGACTGAGGTAGACAAAAAATAGTCGTGCTCATATCTAAACCCCGACTAACCCAAAACACACCAAGAAACTATTAAACCAAACTTGGCTCACAAATGTGATGACCCTCTTCTCCCCCTATAACTTACTATTCTGCTCACACTAATTAAATTCCTTCCAACCTAAACTACCTTCTCTTATTCATCTTCCTTACTTTCTAACTGAAAATGCTTATCTTATAGACACACCTCTTTTAAAAGATTGTTTTCCCTGTATATATACTGCATCAGCAATAATGCTTTTTTTTATTTCCTATCTATATGTAACCTTTATATGATTTTTGTATTTGACCTATTGTTAACTTTCTAGAGATCTTTGTAACCTGCATTTTTTAAATTGTTACTAAACTTTCGTAAATAGATTTTATTGTTAAATCTTAGATATCTTTGTAACCTACATTTTTAATTGTTACAAAATTTTTCGTAATGTGGAGCTTTTCTCCCCGGGCCTCCGCTGAAAATGGATATGTATCCAGTCGGACTTTCCCAGTTAACAAGTGTAAAATAAAATAAAATAAAACAAATAAAATAAAATAAAATAAAAAAATAAAAATAATACATTTTAACTGTCGTATGAGCTTCCTAGTTGAAGTTATTAGTAAGCTGTTAGTATGTATTCCACATTTTGCCAATTGTTCCACATTAGGAAAGGGAGTGTTCCTCATTTTGAAGATAGGAAGTTGAGAGTTATGTTTAAATGGTTGCTAGGTACTTTACAGGTTAATAGGTTAGTACTGTGGAGGTGGTCTAAGTGATCCTGTAGATCCTAGCCATGCACCTTATGGTGTATAGTCAGTATATTTACCTTATTTCTTGATAAGACCCATACTTCTAATCCTGGCAGTAAATTTATTTGAGCAATCCAATCATCAAAACATGGTTTGAAAGAGAAATAAAAACAGAATGGACTAACATCTGGCACCGGAGTTTAAAAACAACAAAATAAAACCCAAGAAAAAAGCATCAGAAATCCGTTGTGTAATTCCTTCAAACAAATGCATTTTTTACACTCAGGGTGAGTGCTTTCACTTATTCACATACAGACTTCTTCAGACTCAGACTACCAGATAAAACTTAGCTCATAATGTAGTACAAAAATATGATATCATGTAAAACAGATCCAATCATATCTCCTTTAAAATCAGTTCTCATACTTAGTTTTCAGCCACAGTACACATCCAATCATGTCCTTTCTTTAAAATCAATTTTTGAACTTGGTCTTAAGCCTCTGTTTATTTAAATAAATTTAAAATTAATATGGTCATTGAAGCCTGACATATTTGTGGCATTTAATCTTATTTGCTACTCATATTCCCTGGTGCCCAATGTGTTGTTATAATTTCTGCCCCTAATATTGGGTACTATAGCAACTAACACATAAAATATAAACTATTTAAAACTCAAGCATTTTAAAGTGTCTCTATACAGGGAATTTTGCCATTCTTTTTTATTGCATAACAGTGTTCATATATTCTTGAACTCAATTTCCTAATAGTCTTGCTTACATAAAATGCCTGGCATGCCAGACACATAGCAATGTAAGCTGCATTAAAATATTACAGTTGCAATATTTTGGTAAAGCATAACTTACTTCTATTTTCAAACAGAAAAAAAGAAGGACTGTTTGCTACAAATCTGCAATGATTGCACATATTACATGAGTATATTCTTTTTATTCTTAAATCAATTCCTTCTGTCTCCTCTTTCTGTCTTTCAAAAATCTTAATCTTAATAGTGTAACATTTTTATTTATAATAATGAGGTCTGCACCCACCACTTTATTAAACTACAGGATCTCCAACCAGAATCCACCACTTATTTATCATTATATCACAAATTGCTGGAGTGTCAAGCTTATAAGTTAATACTAAATCCAGAGCAGAAGTGCAGCCGACTTTGAACTAGTGCCCCACTCCCTTGCTCAAACTCAAGAGCAAAAAAAAAAAAAAAAACGCAGCTCTAATAGCTCCAATAAACAGTCTAAAGCACATGCCACCTCCCAGACACAGCTCTTCACTGGAAGAGCAATAAATAAGTAAATAAATAAATAAATAAATAAACAAAAATAAAACGAAGAACTGTTAAAATTTTCTATACTTGTAGTAATCAGCTTGCTGCAGCTTACCCCAGAAGTTGGCAAGTTGCTTTCTGCACCAGCATTTAGAAATACCAATATATAAATAAGAAAGCAGGAATGGCACTTCAGGATTGCTTTAGCACCTTGCACCCAGAGCATATGCCCCTTTCGCCCCACCCTTGCTATACTACTGATGCAGAGTGTACTTGTTTGCATCATTAACACCCATCAAAGAGGGATTAGCATCTTCTTCACTTTTATCAGTCAGTGGCTTATACTGAGGTTTCTTTCTTTCTTTCTTTCCTTCTTTTTCTGTGTCATTGGCCATCTACTCAGTGACACGTATAGGCTATCCCCTATCTTTAAACATTCTTTTTTTTTTGAATAATCATATTTCTTTCAAAATCAGAATCATTTGTAGTTAGTTGACTAATCCTCACCATCTGACATCTTACAATGTTATGCTTCTGATGGGTGGGATGTATGCTACCATAATGTAAGTAGCTATTATGGCAACAGCTTTTAGTGCAGCTGAGATAAATAACTTCTCATTTGCCAGACATTTCTCAAGCTTAATATCCAAGAATACTAACCTGCAACTGTTTATAGTGAAAGTAAAATTCAGGAATTTATTTGTTTTATTTAAATATTCCTGGAAACATACTAGCAAATTATTATCACCACTCCAAATAAAAAAAGTATATCATCAATAAAACACACATACTGTTTCAGTCCAGTGAGTGATGTAAGGATTTATGCCTAGCTCAGAGAGCTTGTCAACAATGCAGAGTGAGGTATTGTACTGAATGCCTTGGCCAGGTCAAGATATGCACTATGCACTATTTTACCCTTGTCCGTTGCCTTGGTGACCCTCTCAAAGAATTCTAAAAGGTAAAGTTGGCATGACCTTCTTTAACAAAGCCATATTAGGATAGATCCAGTATTTGTTGGTTGCTAATGTTCTTGTTTATGATTTTCATGACAATTTTTTCTATGGCTCTGCATATTAGGCTTGTTAGACTGATAGCTCTATAATTCCCTGGTCCATGCTTGTGGAGGGAAATGACTGCTGTGGTCCTCCATTCACTTGGAACATAGCCTATTTCAAGGCTGTAGTTAAAGAGTGCCTCAAGTGGTCTTGATAGGTTGTATTTTAGACTGTTCAGGAGGCAACCGGGGATGTTGTTCTGCCACATGGAGACAGTGTTCTTGGCTTTAGTGAGTGCTGCCAGCACCTCGTCCCTGCTAATAGTTGGGGGTAGTATGTTGTAGGGGATTTTACCTGGTGGATATGAGGAGGAGTGAGGGTTAAGGTTTGTGATGAATTTATCAGCCAGTAGATTTGCTATGTCATACCGATCAGTGAAGCTGGTACCAGTCACCACCAGTTCAGCACACTGCTGTCTATTACTTTTAAGGTTTTGGACAGAGCTGAAGAAGGCCTTGTGATTGTCCTTAGCCTGCAAGGCTATCCTGACTACATAGCTGGCCTTGTTGGACTTAATTCTTAGTTAACTCTTAGTTTCTTTTGTAGTTGTATAACAGAGCACTCACCTTTAAGGGAGTTGCTCTTCCTGATTTTGGCCATCATTTTTTTTTATTATATACTCTGTTTAGATGAGAACTCCACCTGTGGGATTTGTTTTAAGTGTTTGTTTTGGGTTTACCTCTGTTAGGTACAGCAGCCTCTGTGCAGCTATTCACATGGTTTTAAAGGGACTCTGTGAATAATTCTGCATAGGTAGCTGTGGTATCAGGGTTAGGGGAGCCTTTAACTTTGACAAACTGTCACCTAATAGGATGCAGTTTGCTTTAGAATAGCTCCTACCTGTTACTGGTTTAGCTGTTTTTTTCCAGGTTGATTTTTACTTCAAACAAGACAGCTTTGTGATCCGACCTCACTAGTGCGGATATGATGTGTGTGTGTGTGTGGGGGGGGGGGGGGGTTGGGGTTGTGTGTGTGCAAATTTGGTGAGTACCAGATCCAGTATAACCATAAAATGAACAGAATAGCACTAGTAAAACAGGCAGGTCTGTACCAGGAGAAAAAAATCAGCTTTATTTCCAGAAACCAAAACAGACTAAGTGATTTCACCCACCATTGGGCTTTTTCAGAGTCAGTTAATAATACAACAATCATTGCTTAAATACTTAATTAAAACAATTAATCACATGAGTACCCTGAATCACATTAAGCATTAACACTCTAACGTCCAAATTCAGCTTAAATTCTAATGCTTGCTGAAACAACATTACTCAGTGAACTCACTTACTATGTAAATACTATCAAGCATGCTGATAAATAAAGTACTATTACATACTGGAATTCTATTATAAAATGAATAAAATGAGTGATCATGAATTATGTTGTGCAGATATAGTGTGTTATTAGATTAACTGGGATTTAAGTTTTAATATACAAGGCTGTGGAAATACTTTCATTAATGCCTGGTGCATTAGAAGCATCTAGGCATAGCTGCCACAGGCATTCCCTAACTTCTAGTTGTTATATCTTTCGGCTTTTTCCGGTTAGGGGTCGCCACAGTGGAACTCCGGTCCGCTAATGATTGTCAGTAGATTTTTATGTACCGACTTGCCAGGCCTGACGCACAACCTTCAAAGAAGGTACGCCCATTCACACATGTCTCCACACAGAAGATGCTTTAGCTGAGAAAAGGTTTTAAAATCTCCCCCAAACTCTTTCATGGTTAGCTTGTCAATAACAAAAAATACATTTTTTTTGTAGTTAGTACAAAGAGGTTTTCTTTTTGTCCCCACTTTTAGATATGAGACAGGGAGACTACTAATTAACCTTAAACTGTACACCAGGCTTCTTAATTTAAGGTTATTTTTTGGCAATAAAATTTCCCCTGACTTGGACAACAAACATTTAAGTTTGAAAAGTAGTAGTGTTTTTATTCCACCTTACAACCCAGCAGTTATGATTTTTGAGCGACTGTGTGGGGTACAAATATGTAGATGTCTGGAAAGAGAAACACTATCCAACAGTAACCTGACCACAGCAGAAAGGTTTTGCCTAAAAGACTTGTCCGGTAGCAACCAATACAGGGTTATGAAACCCGATAAAGGTGGAGGGGTTTTTATTAGGACAAATACTGATTACGAATGTAGAATGTGTTTATTACTTAACGATGTAGAAACATATGAAATGGTCTCAAAATTTGATATACAATGAGCTTGCACAAAAACTGATTGGCACCTCTATGAATACCTGTGTGAGGGGATTATTTCACATGATGAATTTAAATATCTTTTAGTTGAACATCCCACAATTCCATCAATATCTGGTATTCCTAAAATCCATAAGAATGAAAATTGTCCACCATTTAGGCCCATTGTTGCAGCGAAAGGTTCCAAAACTGAACCCCTAGCGGCCTATATTGATATTATATGTAAGAACATAATGGACAAATTACCACACATTTTAAAAGATTTGTGGCATTGCCTGGATTGTATTAGGAATACCAATATTGATGTTAGGGACGAATTTTGGTTAGTGACAGTTGATGTCATCAATTTGTTTTCAGTGATTCCCCCACCAGATCGGGCTGGAAATGTTTAACAATAGTCTCTTGAAATACAGTAATTTACATCAAGTAAAGAGAAGTCTCTTGTCAGAATTACAAGACATGGTACTACACAATAATTTCATATTCTTTGATGGCGAATATTATAAACAGACAAATGGGGTTGCGATGGGTGCCAGATGCGCACCCATTTATGCCAGTCTGGTATTGGCAGACTGGGAGCAGAATTTTGTTTTCATATCAGATTACAGGTCCAAAATTTTCTTATATTTACGATATTTGAATGATATTCTGATTTTTTGGAAGGGCTCAAAGAATGAAGTGGAAGCATTTATTAGCTATTTGAATCAAACAACTGAGTTTTTGAAATTTACTAATCATATTGATAAACATCAAACTGAGTTCCTGGATATTCTGTTATATGTAGAGAATGAACAAATACACTCAAAGAAAAAATACTCCCCTTAGACGAAGCTGTTGACTATTTCAACAAACTCTTTTTAGATATTCTCAACAGCTTAGCTCCAATGCACACTAAATGAACAAAAACTAATCATACCCCCTGGTTAACAAAACAAACCAAACAAATTATCTTTCTTACAGACAAAGCCTGGAAATTATGGCTGAAAGACAGTACAAAACAGAATTAACTCCACTACAAACAACTCCGTAACAAAGCAAAAAAGCTAGTACAGGATAAAAAAGATTACTTTTCCTCTAAACTATCTACCTCATATAGTTTCATAGTTTCATAGTATAGTACTAGGCTATCTGCCCTGGGGCATTTGTAAGCCTAGCCATAGTGATGTGGCTTTTGCCACCCCATGAAATGGTACAAAAATGTACAGAATAAATCTAGAATACTGTGCCTCTGTCTAGTAGTGACACAATGAAGGTCCCCTTATATAATAGAATTAGTTTACTGTGCCCCTGTCTAGCAGTGACCCAGATGTGACCCCTGGGGTAAATTTTCGATCTCCCATCCACTCATCAAGATTTCTCTTGAAGAGAGTCATTGAGGAGCTCTGCCTAATACGAACTGGGATCCTATTCCAAAGCATGGGAAGCCTTTGGGTTATGAATCTATCCCTCCAGCATGTCCTATTCATACTTGTGCCGAGGTTTAAGTCTTTAGCTCTCGTGGTCCTGATGGATTTGGATTTTTTGAGGTGGAGCATGTCCATCAAATCCTGATTGGACATGGCCTTGTACGTCAGGCAGAGATCACCCCTGAGCAGGCGGTATGCCACTGAATAGAGCTGAAGTTTCTTTAGTCTGGCGGAATAAGACATATGTTGGAGACCCTTGATCTTTTTGGTGAGGTACTTCTGTGGTCTCTCCAGCTGTTGCAAGTGCCGGGTGAGGTACATACCAAATGGGGCATTGTATTCAATCATGGGTCTGATGAGGGAGGAATATAAGGGTACAATGACATCCTTGGATCTGGATGTGAATCCCTTCATGATGAGGTGTGCAAGGTAGAATATTTTTCTAACCACTTTGGCAATGTGGGTGTCAAATGAGAGGTCGCTGTCTACTTGGGTCCCCAGGTCTCTGATTACTTTTTCCATACTCAGTGGGTTGCTGTCTATGTGATAATTTGTGGGTACTTTGTTTTTTCCAAAAGGGATGACTATACATTTTTTGGCATTTAGTTTAAGGCCGTGACTACGGCACCAGTTGTCCGTTTCAGTGAGGCCTTTTTGTAGGATGTGTGTGTCAGCTGGTGTATCGACTATGGCGCCTAGTTTGCAGTCATCTGCGAACTTTGTCAGCCACAGCCCTCCCATGTTTGCTTTAACATCTGAGAAATAAATGCCGAACAAGAGGGGTCCCAGGACAGATCCCTGTGGGACACCACTTGTGACTGGCTTTGAGTCTGACATTGCTCCAGTGATTTTAACTTTATGGGTTCTGTCCTTTAGCCAGTTTGCAACCCATCTAGTGACATAGGGGTTTACTTTTAAGCTGTTTAGCTTATCTATGATGCCTGAGTGGGGTATTGTGTCGAAGGTCTTAGCCAAGTCCAGGTATGCTGTATGGACTGCTTTGCCCTCATCAATGGCTCTAGTGACTGTTTTGAAAAAGTCAACCAGGTTTAAAAGGCAGGATCTGCCCTTCACAAAGCCGAACTGGGTGGGGTCAAGTGTCTGTAGGTCCCCTATGTCTCTGTTTATGAGTTCCATAATGATTCTTTCCATAGCTTTGCAGACCAGGCTAGTTAAGCTTATGGGGCGGTAGTTTCAGGGTCTGTAGAGGCACCCCCTTGTGGAGTGGGACCACTGTTGCTGTACGCCAGTGTACAGGTACATAACCCAAAGTAAGGCTAAGATTAAATAGCATTTTTATGTGTGGGTTTAGCTCCTCTTGGAGTTCTCGTAACACGCACCCCGGGATACCGTCAGGTCCCATTGATGCTGTGTTTTTTGCTTTGTTTAGGGCGGTTCTCACTTGGACATCTGAGATGACAGGGAGATTACATTTAGCTGGGATAAGTATTTCTTCTTTTGGGGGTGAAGGAGGCGAGAAGTTTGCACTGAACCTGTCAGCCAGAATGTTAGCAATATCTGTGGGTTCAGTGTATTTTTGTTGTTGTGAACCAACTCAGAGCATATCTGAGGGTTTCCGCCCAGGTTTCTAACATAGCTGAAGAAGGCTTTGTGGTTATCTTTAGTGTCCTTAGCTATTTTTCTCTCAAAGTTTGCCATGGATGTTTTTATGAGAGAACGTAGTTTTCTGCTAATGTTGATCAGAGACGTCTTCCCTTCATGGGATTTCGCTCTGACGTGCAGTAGCTTCCTTCTTTTGTTATACAATTAGTTTATGGCTGAGGTCCACCAGACAGGACGCTTACATTTGGTGGAGAGGGACTTGGATTTGTTTGGGATTGCATGATCCATGCATTCCTGGATATGTCCATAGAAAGCATTTGTGAAGGATTCGGCATTGCGGGATGTGGTATCTACTAGCACAGTGGGCTTAAAGGATACCATCTCCTTCTTAAGAAGAGTGAAGTCTGCTTTTGAGAAGTTTTTCACTGTGGTCTTTTGTGCTGGGGGTGGAGGTGGGATATGTATATCCAGGGTGATTAGTTTGTGGTCAGATCTCACTAGTGAGGGGTATACTTCCGGTGTGGAGCATTTTGTCCCCATGTTTGTGATGATCAGGTCTAGTATATTTTCTCCCTAGTGGGAGAGGTGACTAGTTGTTCCAGTGCATTTGAATTTATGAATTCCAGGAACCTTTGAGCTAGGGTATTAGGGCTAGAATAATGTACCCAATCTATGTTTGGGTAGTTGAAGTCTCCCAGTATGATGGTATTTTGTGATACATTCATATCCTCCAATGTCTTCAGGAAGGCTGCGTGGGGTTCTTGAGATTGGGAGGGTGGTCTGTAACATGCTACCAGTTGTATAGCAGTTTTGCCTATGGTTAGTTGCACCTGTATGGTCTCTGTTGCTTCATGTGTTGCTACTAACCTGGAGGTGTGGGTGTCCTTTATGAATATGGACACTCCCCTCCTTTGTGGTTCGCCTGGGTTTTGGGGCGAAAAGCATGATACGAGGTATAGCCTGGTAGCGCTGGGGTGCTCTCAGGAGCCTTGAACCAGATTTCAGTTACTGCACAGACGTCGATGTTCTCCATGCTGAGGAGTGCATCAAGTGCCTGCATCTTGAGATTTAGACTTCTGGCGTTGAGCAGCATTACCCTTAGTTTTTTTCCATTTTCGTTTTCTAAGGAGGTGGGTTTGTCTTTTGAGCCTTGCCTAAAAAGGCATTATGGGGGTGGCAAGAGCCTTAGCCAATATCCGGAAGCCCAGTGGTGACAGGTGTAAGCCATCCCTTGCGAAGCAGCGTGGCTTGTCCAGCATATCATCCCAGGCAGACAGATATTGGATCCCCTTAGAATGACACCAGTACTCGAGCCAATTGTTAAAGCTGATCATCTTGTCTTTGTATTGTGGTATCATTCTTGGTGAGGGTAAGATGCTGCTCAGGGTCAGGGTCATACCAGCCTGGGCTACATAATCGGAGAGATCCTCTATGTCTCTTTTCATGTAGTCCAGGGAGGTACGTCTCAGGTCATTCACACCAGCATGGACAATGACGGAGTCATATTTGTACTTGCTTTGGAGTGACCTGAGTGCGTGTGTTATGTGGCGGATCCTAGCCCCGATAGACAGCTCACAGTCACCTTCTCCTTGTTCAGCCTGGTCAGTGGGACATCAGTGTGTCTGACTATGGAGTCACCTATTACTAGTGTATCAGGCAAGGTGTTTGGCCTTAAGGGCTGCGATTGGTCGACACACTGATTTATTGAAGTATGTGTTGCATGTGTTTTGTTTTGTGGTGGTGGATTTTTGGATGTCTGCTTTGGGAGCCTCTGTTGTTTTGGTAAGTTTTTTATTAGAGCCTCCGAGTATGTCTTTGTGTTTTTATGTGTTTGGTTTGCAGTTGTGGTAGGTCTATGTGGGACTGGGATTTTTGTGTGTGTGGTTGCCATCTCCTCCTGTCTGGTCATGCCAGCCCTGAGTTGAGACAGATCAGCCTCCAGTTTGGCTATATAGTTGCATCTCTCACATGTAATTGTGTTTGTTGGGAGGAGGAGAGGGTTGTCTGTGTACATGAGACAATTGTAGCATTGTCTCAAGATGCCCAGATTGACCAGCTGAACTGGAGACGACACCAGTAATCTACCACTTGACATGCTAGAACAGTATAAGGGGGTGGTATACCTTTAAGGGAGGTGGGTATTCACAGGGGTGGTAAGTAGATGTAGTGCTTTACTTAGTACGAGAGTGCTTACTTAGTAGAGAAGTATTGAGAACAAGTGTTAGGCTTATAATACAGAGAGTAGTCTGGTTTTACTAAGAGTAGAACTTCCTTAAGGGAAAATTTGAAGAACAGACTTGGCGGAGCCAGAAAAAGTTTGACCCTGCTTAACCGGTGCTGCGCTATGCGCACAACCGCGCAAAGCCGTGCAAACGTGGATTTTAAGCAGTGAACTACAAAAGAGCTAGGAATGGTCCCAAACAACCAATTACTACAGCTTCTTGTGCTGAGGTCACTTCCCCCAAGGACAGGTAGGCTGCTCAAGGCTCCACACTCCCACTGGTGAGCAAAGAAACTTCCTTCTATCCAAGTAAGGTAATGGACAACACAGGAACTACACCACAGCCCAGAATACAGCAATGCCTGTAAACTGGTCTAAACTAGTCAAGGAAGGCGGGAAAACAAGGATTATTTTTTTTGTTTTTTTGGTAGAAACACACAGAAAATGCAGAGACAGTGATAAATTAGTTACACAGGCTAGCACACTTTAGTGGGCAGCCTCCACAGTTAAATTAAACAAACAAACAAGCAAACTTTCGATCAAATTCGACTAAATGTAACTTTTAAGTGCAGATTTTAAAATAATGCAGCAATCAGTTAAAAACAGTTCAGGCTAGTTCAAAGTAAGCTACAGAAGCTATTTCCAGTGAAAAAAAGCAAAGATACTTAAATCCAGAAGGTAGTCGCTTTTTCGAGTTCCTTGCTGCTAGGACCACTCTGTAAACCCACGTGGAGCTTGTCTGAGCAGTATAGCCAGAAAAAGATGCCCAGAGGCGGATTTTAAGCAGTGAACTACAAAAGAGCTAGGAATGGTCCCAAACAACCAATTACTACAGCTTCTTGTGCTGAGGTCACTTCTCCCAAGGACAGGTAGGCTGCTCAAGGCTCCCCACTCCCTCTGGTGAGCAAAGAAACTTCCTTCTATCCAAGTAAGGTAATGGACAACACAGGAACTACACCACAGCCCAGAATACAGCAATGCCTGTAAACTGGTCTAAACTAGTCGAGGAAGGTGGGAAAACAAGGATTATTCTTGTGTTTTTTTGGTAGAAACACACAGAAAATGCAGAGACAGTGATAAATTAGTTACACAGGCTAGCACACTTTAGTGGGCAGCCTCCACAGTTAAATTAAACAAACAAACAAGCAAACTTTCGATCAAATTCGACTAAATGTAACTTTTAAGTGCAGATTTTAAAATAATGCAGCAATCAGTAAAAAAACAGTTCAGGCTAGTTCAAAGTAAGCTACAGAAGCTATTTCCAGTGGAAAAAAAGCAAAGATACTTAAATCCAGAAGGTAGTCGCTTTTTCGAGTTCCTTGCTGCTAGGACCACTCTGTAAACCCACGTGGAGCTTGTCTGAGCAGTATAGCCAGAAAAAAACGCCCAGAGGCGGATTTTAAGCAGTGAACTACAAAAGAGCTAGGAATGGTCCCAAACAGCCAATTACTACAGCTTCTTGTGCTGAGGTCACTTCCCCCAAGGACAGGTAGGCTGCTCAAGGCTCCCCACTCCCACTGGTGAGCAAAGAAACTTCTTTCTATCCAAGTAAGGTAATGGACAACACAGGAACTACACCACAGCCCAGAATACAGCAATGCCTGTAAACTGGTCTAAACTAGTCGAGGAAGGCGGTTAAACAAGGATTATTTTTTGTTTTTGGTAGAAACACACAGAAAATGCAGAGACAGTGATAAATTAGTTACACAGGCTAGCACACTTTAGTGGGCAGCCTCCACAGTTAAATTAAACAAACAAACAAGCAAACTTTCGATCAAATTCGACTAAATGTAACTTTTAAGTGCAAATTTTAAAATAATGCAGCAATCAGTTAAAAAACAGTTCAGGCTAGTTCAAAGTAAGCTACAGAAGCTATTTCCAGTGAAAAAAAGCAAAGATACTTAAATCCAGAAGGTAGTCGCTTTTTCGAGTTCCTTGCTGCTAGGACCACTCTGTAAACCCACGTGGAGCTTGTCTGAGCAGTATATAGTTTTGGAAGTCTGTCTCCTCTCTACTCAACCCAGGCACCATCCAAAACCCATCCCCAGCACCAGAAAAGACTCCACAACACATTTCCCAAGATTACAACACCCATTTCATCTCTACCATTCAAAAGCTACTCAAA
Source organism: Protopterus annectens (assembly GCF_019279795.1). Lineage (NCBI taxonomy): Eukaryota > Metazoa > Chordata > Ceratodontiformes > Protopteridae > Protopterus > Protopterus annectens. Next base: position 72,754,616 of record NC_056733.1, on the reverse strand, counting down.
GACTGCCCACCCAACCCAAACAGAAGCCATACCTATTGAACGGACCCCCTCCCCTGTAGATAATACTAATACTCCATAAGCCAACTTCTTCACTGTCCAACCTGTACCCACCTCTCTGATCTTGAAACTCTTAAAGCAACTCAACCCTTGTCACTTTCTGCAGATAATCTTCCCCCAGAATATCCGCAACTAGCACCTACTGCAATAGCATATCCAGTTACCACTCTCATAAATCACTCTGTCTCTGAATCTTATGTTCCCCATCCATGGAAAAAAATCCATTATTACCCCACTACACAAAGGGGGAAACTCCTATAGGTTCATGGGTAGGTACTAGGCTATCGGCCCAAGGGCAGAAGTAAGCCTAGCCAAACAGTGTCTTGGCTTTCGCTACTCATGCAGATTAAATTCCTGTCCCTCTGTCGAGTAGAGCCACAGAAGTGATCCCAGGGGTGAATTTCCTATTACCCATCACTCATCAAGGTTTTTCTTGAAGAGTTCTACTGAGGAGCACTGTTTGACGTAGATGAGAATTTTGTTCCAGAGAATGGGAAGTCTCTAGGGCAAGAATCTTTCCCTCCAGCATGTCCTGTTTATTGTTGTGATGACATTTCTAACTACCACTCTATCTCTATACTCTCTCCACTATCAAAAATCCTGGAAAAATGTGTTCACACACAACTACTTAAACACCTCTCAGATAATGCTCTTCTATGCCCTACCCAACATGGGCTCCGTCCAGGGCATAGCACTATCACTGCCCTACTCGCTTTCTCTGACACTGTGAACAAAGCCATAGATGGAGGTCATCCTACCTCAGTAATCTTACTAGACCTATCTAAGGCTCTCGACACAGTGTCACATACTAAGACACTAACTCAACTATCAAAACTAGATTGCTCCCCAAAATCCCTCAACTGGTTTACCTCTTACCTACAAAATAGTGAACAATCAGTAATGTACAATTCAGTTATCAATCTAACAATATAGGAGTACCACACGGATCCATTTTAGATCCGCTACTGTTTAATATCTTCATCAATGACCTGCACAAAGCCCCCCTCATCCAAAATCTCATCCAATATGCCAATGAATCTACACTGATATCCACCTCCAACATCTTCTCAGATCACCTCACAGTTACATAACAGGCCTTTACTTCTATTGAATCATGGCTTATTAATGCACAAATTATGTTAACCCCCGCCCCCCCAAAAAAAACGAAACTTTTACTTTTCTGTACAAAATCACGTGACATTGACTTCAAAATCCTTGCTAAAGATGGCACAGAAATAGAATTAGTGAAAAGAGCCAAACTGCTAGGTATAACAATAGACAACAAACTCAATTATGAACTATACATCCTGAATGCAATAAAGAAAACACACTTCAGATAAGGCAAACTATATTGTCACAAGCTTTACCTGGATAAATACACCAAAACAAAACTCGTCAATGCCTTACTCATCCCCTCCCTCCCTTCTATATGGTAGTGCCACTTTTACTAACCTTCAGCCAACCCTTAGTAACAAACTACAATCTTGCTACAATAAAATAGCCAAATTTACCCCTGAAAAACCTTACCGTTCTCATCATTGCCAAGTTATCACTGAACTGAAATGGAGTGAGTTTTCCCACCATCTCCAATACACCCAACTAACCTTAGCCCACAAACTAATCTGCAAACCTAATGACTGCCCAGCACTCAACTCAATCGACAAACATACACTCCTACAAGAACACTAAGGTCTTCCTGTAAATTCATGCTGACTGTAACAAAACCCAACAAAAGAGCTGGACAATGTCTGTACTCCCATACCATCGCCAAACTATGGAACAACCTTCCATCTGAAATAACCCAAACTGACCACCCAAAAACTTTTAAGTTAGCTCTAAAATCACATTATCTAAATAATCCATCCTGCACCTGCCACAGAATGAAACCACCTTAAACAGCACATTCACCAAATACTAGGATGGTAGAACTTGTAATATCCAGTTTTACAGTAACTACTGTATACCTACTATGCATTGTACTTTACTCTCACCAAAGTTAGTACTGTTTTGTAGTCCATGCTTTTTCTATAGAAGTAACATTATACCCCTATTTAATGATTCCTAATGCATATTAATGTAAACCCTATGAAATGTTAATTGCACTATGTTCTGCCTGTTATATCTGTAATACTTGTTAAATTTATGTTAAACATTGAGAGCTTTGTAATGCTTGTGGAGCTGTTCTCCCCAGGCCTCCACTGAAAATGGGTTTCTGACCCAGTGGACTTGCCCGGTCAACAAATGTTAATAATAATAATAATAATAATAATAATAATAATAATAATACAAATATGCTGATTAGCATGTGCAAATTGCCACCATGAGAGGCAGTGTCCACGACGTTGTGTGTCACTCTCTGCATTGCATAAGTCTGTCACAGCCTGGCATACAATCACTTCTATGATCAGGATATCCAGGACTGCATACACGCAGTACCTGCTGCAGCACAGCAGACATGAAATGGTCGACCTGGCTGACCATTTCATCTCTGCTGTGCTGCAAGAGGTGCTATGTATATTTAGTTGTTTTATAGCTGCATCAGGTTATTGGTTTGTGTATATTGTTGACTGCTACTGTGTGGACACAGACATTATATGGGAGTTAGTAGCCATGTACTGTTCTCAAATAGAATCAAGGGAGGATATGTGGATTGCCTATACCAGTGGATATGAAGGTCTGTGTGACATTAACCATCCTTGCTACAGGAACGTTTATGCATCCAACAGGAGACACATTAGGAATTATGCAGACACCATACTTGTAAATCCCACACCAAGTTTTGCAGATATCAGCCTAGAGAATCCTACACCAGTTCCTTGACATGATGCTGCAACATGTGCAGTAGCATATTTGGTTTCCCCAGAGTGCAGATGATAGAACCACCATTATGCAGGCATTCTACAACATAGCACATTTCTCTGTGGTCCTGAGGGGGCACTGACTGTACCTACACTGCTAACAAGGTTCCACCAGCTCTACATGATGTATGATGTATCATCTGGAAGAGGTTCCTGTTCGTCAACTGCCAGGTGATGTGCAGTCCACAGGGTATTATTTATAATATGTCTGTGTGGCATTAAGGCCATTCCCATGATTTCCTCATCTGGCACTTGTGAGATCTATAACAGTGTTACATGCAGAGTGATTTCTACAGGGTCATCTAGTTGGTAAGTGAACACTTTGCCACTCACAAAGATCTTTGTAGTCTGACTAGATGAAAATTGGTAGTAAACACTCATAAAGGTGTCCACTGTTTTCTATTGCAAAGGATGCAGGGTAAGCCTTAGAATTATGGTTGGTGACCACCATCTGCAGTCTTCAGACCATGGTGGAGATGATGTATAACACCAGATATATAATTCTATTGAACAGGTGTCCAAATTGCTGAAGGCCTGATTCTACTTCTTGGATACATCTGGTGGCATACTGCAGTATGCTTCAGATTCCTGTAGCAAGATATTCATGGGTTGTGTCATGCTATAAATTATGGTACTATGAAAGCAGTTAAAACATGGGAGCACGGCAGCACTGCTTGACATACCTTAGGATGCTCCATTGAGGAGTTGTGAGAAGAACCAGCGGTGGACGGATCTCATGCAAGTCAGAGGTGGGCACAATACAATGTGCTACTGGCAAAGAGGTAATGTTTGGTCAGCCATTGTGGGCTGTGATAACACAAACATAAAATAAAACTGAAGCATTCAGTAACACATCCAGGCCATGCAGTACAGTGCACTGTATAACTACTCTGTGCATCAGGCAGTTAAAGGGCACACAGAGCTCACAAGGGAGAGCATGGCACAGTCATCATCATCATCATCATCTGCACGGTTTGGGTAGAACACATTGACAGGGCATAGCAACCTTAGCATAAGTGGAGGTTAGGGATCACTGATGGGGAATGTGGTAGCCATAGACATGGCTAGGAGGTTAGAAAGAGTCAGGGATCACATCATCCAGTGATGAGGTAGAGCTTCTACAGACAGAATGCTGGCTAGGTGTATCATGTGGCTTTGCAGTATCAGGACTGAAGGCATCCTGTCCAAGGGATGGTGCATCATGTTGGGTGCATGTATGTGAAGCCCACGCTGGCTTCTGCTGGAGCATGCCAGTAAAACACTGGCAGCCAAAGACAGCCCTGTGAATGTACAGCAACAGGGTAACATGATTATACTGAACTGCAGAACCTTGAATGAATTTCCTGGTGGGTTGCACTATGGAGCCAGAAGCACATAGACCATGTCCATGGGACTGCTCATGCTGGCTGGTAGAGGCAACCACGGACAATGTGGACTGTGAATCCATCTCTACAATGCTGATAATAAACATTTGGTAAGCTTGTCTTTCGATCATGCAATACAACTCCATCCCCTAGCATGGTGACAGAGGCCAGTTACTGATAACCGCCAGCTGGCTCACCACTCTGCCCTCAACAGGTGTGCCTTTTCCTGGTCCCTATATATCATAATACTCTACATAAATTATAGAATGCCACACAGTCCTTCCAGAAGTTGCAAGTTCTCACACAATCCATGCAGCACTATCAACATCACTGGGGGATTGTGAGTATTGGTCACCTATGCATGAATCATAAACCAGCTCACCTGTAGAATGATGCCAAAGGTAATGGGGACATCCAGTTCTGTGAAACGTTTGGATTCATAGAAGTGGTGGAGACCTACATGTCTCTCCCCTGTACCACATGCACACACTTTGGAGACAGTGTGGTCTTTTGATGCCATGAATGGTGGTGACACATTTGTAGCAGGGGTGGGCCTGACATGGACAGGATGACATTTACAGAATACAGATGATGCTGGAGGAACAGGACTGCAATCTACTTGTTCCCTGTGCGCTGCATTCTGAGCTTCCTAACAGGCCTACAACATGTCTTGACTGTCCCTTGTGCCCTGTAACACTGAGCCTGGCCAACTTGTCAGTCCCCTGTCAAGACTTGTGCTGTGCTACACAACACACTGCACTGCTCTATGACAGTATTTGTTGCTTCCATGCACACTTGTGTGGTTACTGCAGTCCTGAGATCCGGTAGCAGTTTTGTCTGCTGTCAGTTTGCTTATATATGCTGATATCCATTTTTTTTTATTCTCCGTGTTGTTTGCTGTTATGTGGTCTGCCATATTAGGGCTCATGGCATGTCCATTACGCTAATGAGATGATTCAGCATGACCATTTCTCAATCGTGCCAGTAGCATAATATGTCATCAAAAGGTAACAGATTCCAGTCTTTCATCAATACAATATCTTTATTCTGCCAAGAAATATACAAAAGGCCACCAAAATAATACAGGACAACACGCATCCTGCGCATGGACTGTTTAAGCATCTGGAATTTGTCAGGAGGCATTGCAGCGTCCACTGCAGGACTACAAGATTCAGTAACAGTTTCTACCCTACAGTGATTTGACCTCTGAACTCGGTCACTAGTGCCAGGAGTCTGGACACATAATAAGTCAATTTTTATTTATTTGTGAAATATATACTTACATATATTTTAAGTAAGTGCAATATTTATTTATTATATCCATAGTCATTATTATTTAACCCACTCAAGTGTAATATTAGGCAAATAACTTAGGCGTTGTTCAATCTGTAATGTGTTTTGTATTACTTAAATAGGGTAGTTAATTTAACTCAGGGGAGGGTATTCTTTTCATATATGAGTGTTGGTAAATGTCTTTGCATTTTCTTGCATGTATTGGGAGGAGTATTGTCGCAGTGGTGCAGCGGTAGCGTTGTCGCCTCACAGCAAAAGGTTCTCCCGTTTGATTCTTGGCTGGAGCGCCTTCTGTGTGGAGTCTGCATGTCCTCCCCGTGGTCGAGTGGCAATCGAAAGACATGTGTGAATGGGCGTGCCTTCATTGAAGGTTGGGCGTCGGGCTGGCACCTCGGCACCATAAAAATTTACTGCCAATCATTAGCAGACCGGAGTTACACTGTGGCGACCCCTAACCAGGAAAAGCCGAAAGAAGAAGAAGATTAGGAGTAGTATTGTAGTTATGTTTATTCCTCAATTTGTATGTGTTGTTTCACTTTCCTTTGTAATCTCAAGAATTGAGCTGATGCACAAAATTTCATTTAGGCTATATGTGTGTAGTTCTAAATGACAATGAAGTTTACTTTGACTTTGACTTTGACCTAGTACATTCTAAGAAGTCTGTTCCTGCTTATTCATGGACTGGGAAGTCATACAGAATGTTAAGTCTGGCTGCACGAATGTCACTTTTCATCCCACTTCTTTTGATGAGCATCATGTTATAGTGATGCGCATCCTGTTGATTCACAAGTTGGAAGATCACAATGGGAGCACACATTAAGCCTGGTTGTACTACTCTCAATTTTGCATCATGTTACTGACCATGTGCATCATGCCTCTTTTAATGGGCATCACATTGTCCTGCTATCTGTAGATGCACATCACAGTATGTCTGTTATATTTGAACCTGCACTCTGGCTACCATTTTTTCTCTTAGAGTTGACCTAGCAAATTAACACTGGATCAGCAGGCACAGACTAGCAGGGCTGCCCCTCATTGCAACAAGAAGTGCAAATGTTTCTGCATAAGTTGGTCAAGGTTTTGTCAGGAGTGCCTGTTGAGGGATTATGACACCTACGTTATAAAGCAGATGCTTGAAACCCGCTTATCATTGCAGTGAGTAATGTCACTGATATCACCTAGTCTGGTGAGCAGTGCCAGTGAGGCACTAACCAGGCCTTTATATCAGTAAGAAGAAGGATGTAGGGAGAGAGAGTCACCTTTTTATTGCAAACATTGTGTTCCTGGATTGACACTGTACAGTAGGCCTTCCATGTATAGCTCTTGCCTTCTGCTGTCAGAGATATGTTGTACCAATTATTGTTTATTTTATGTTTTTCTTCACCACAGGAGATTAAAGAGAATCAGTCTGACACAGCAGGAGGGACAGTTGGTGGGGTAAGCGCAGTAAATTGCTGGCAGTGATGTAACATTTTAATAAATTGTAATAAACTATAAAATGGATGACTTAATAGTTATGATTGCATCTCAAATTTTTTTGTCATTTCCTTAATTTTCTGCATTTATTTTGTTTTTCTTCGAGATCATGACATGGTACAAACAGAGGTAAGGAGGCAGATACTGGGGTCTCCAGTGGCTAATGTGCCACACACTGGGACCACAGCAGTCCCCAGGCCTGCCTCTGAATAGGATGCTGAAGGTAACCCAGCAAAAGGCAATTCAGAGGGTCACTGGTGAACTCCTTTGCCATATCTCATTTGAGTAGTAAAGGTTCCTCATCTGTGAGTGGAGCAGAGGTACAGTGGTTGGTGAGGACTGCACTGGGTGTTGGCTAAGTTAATTAACTGCCACTCTGGAGCTCCTTCTCAAGTAGCTTATAGAGTGACATAGTTCACAGGCTCAAAATATCAGTCCATCAGAGGTGAAGGTCAACCATGATGTCAGCCATGCAGGTGACTAACTTCTGGGTGGGTTTCCCCTCTAAAGTAAGCTAATTTGCAGGCCTTCCTCACTCCTCCTTAACTCCCATCATTATTTTCTCCATCCCTTTGTGTCACTCCCATCCTCCCAATCACCATTTGTTCACCCTCAGTCAATTTGTGCCTCTCCACTATAGCCTTCCTTTTCTGCCACTACCACCCCTGCCAGTCCTTGTTTGTATCCTATGCTTATTTTTCTGCTTCCTACTTCCTTTTCTATATATCACTTTATATCCATACCTTCCCCTTCCAACTTTCCCATTCTACCCTTTTAAAAAAAAAAATTAAAATAAATAAATAAATAAAACAAAAAAAATAGGCAAAAGGTTTTATTTTGATTTGTTCTAAATAACCTCCAGAGTTTCACTATGAAGATAAATTCTTGGAATATTAACTCCCTACCATGCAAGACCTTTAAATACATGTTAAGAAGGTTTGCATAGTATAATTTGCTTATATATATATATATATATATATATATATATATATATATATATATATATAGTTTGCTTAAAGTTTATTTATTTACTTATTTTGACAAGTTTGGCCCTACGAGGCCTGTCCAATTTTCAAAGGATTTATGCTTATAAGAAAGGCATCTAGATACAACTAAATGCAATGTGTTATAAAAAAATGGCCTTATCTAAAGTTCTGCCTACATCACATCCTCCCAGAAAACCAAGCAGGATAGTAATTATACTGCCTAGAATAACACAAATGATTTTAGAAAATATACTTACAGATCCTGCAGACACAGTAGTTGAATCAAAAAATCCGTACTTAGGTGTTTTAAGTATTACTGTCTCAGGATACCTATCAAGTCAGACAACTGTTTTAAGACAAATAATTTCACAGATAATGAGTTAATTCTAGTTGGTGCTAAGAATATTTTCTCTGTCAGAAACTTACTATAAGGCATTTTTAAATACATTTTTACCATGTCCAGCATCACAAAATCAATATTTAAACTCAGTTTTATAAGCATAATTAAAATCTATACAGTTCAATGTACTGCTAATATTTACAGTTAATAATATTGCTGAAATCTTACTTCTCAAGGTGCAAACAAGTGAATACCTCCTGTTTTGTGAGTTTTGTTACTAAGGGAAAAACAACAAACTTAAAACATCATAACTTGAAGAATAAAAGCACACCAGATAAATGACTCTACATTAATTAATAATTAATATATATAGTCATTCTCATGCAGGACATAGTTCAGATTATTTTTTAACTAAGGGACAATAAACCATTATCATAACAAAAATAAATTCTATCCCTTTATATCCAAATCCAGTTCATGTAACTTAAATAAAGCCCACTTTTTAATCACAGATGAAAGTTTCAAGTGTATATTTTAATGTCTTACATGGTAACCATCTTGCCACAAATTCCTGCCAAAAATTTTTCTTTGCATTATCAAATTCATGCCTTATTTGAATCATAACTCTTACTTTTGGAATTAATCTATATTTAATAACTTTGAACCATATATGTATTTGTAAGTGATATCAATAAAAATAGCATATTCAGCCAACCTTTTCTTCATTTAGACCTCTGATTTTTTTTACAGTTTTATCATCTTATCTGAATATCTGTTTAAAGTTTCTTCCATCTTTCCAGCCTTTTGTTGTTTGAGTCAATATACTCCATCAGTGTTTCATTTATTTTAATCAGGTCTGTGTGCAGTTGTCTTATACTTTCCTGTAGGTTACTGGAAGTCATGTCTAGAGCTTGTACAGCTTTTTGCTGAACAGCTGAAGTACCCTTCCCAGTCAGTGTTTTCTTTACTTACCTGCTGTAGCTGAATTTTTCAGGTCCCCTATATTTCTTTTTTTCCTAGCATCCAGGCAGTGCACTTACTAGGCAGTTACTGAATTTAACCCAGAAACACAAAAGTTCACTGGCCTTCTCTGCTGAGTTGTTGTTTTTTTCACTGGGAGAGCCAGAATTAAGCTATTACTCAATGGGAAGCAATCTTGAAAGTCCCTTCCAACAGCTGCTACAACATTTTCCATGTTGTCATAAATTTGGGAGGTTAATGAAAAGATAATTGAACGTCTTTTTCTGACTCCTTATTAATCTGTTTAATTTTTTGCCATGTCTAGTAATTAAATATACTTCCACCTCACTTTCTTAAGTTACAGATATTTAAGAAATATCAAACTACTTCCAGTTTAATTCGCTATACTAATAATAATCACAATTTTATGGAAGCAAATGGGAAATATATCTTCTCACTACAGTACCCTCACTGGAAGTCTAATACAGCCATTTTACTAATTTAAAAGCTATAGGAAAGTTTACTAAATTACTTTGTAATAACTTGGAATGGGTGGATGTCAGCTAGGCATTATTTCACAGAAGCTTAGAATTCATTCTCTGAACTCACTTCAACCATTTCTGCACAAATACAGACAGCATGTTTGCAATGATAAAAATATACCCACATGACAAAAGGCATACCCTTTTACTCAGTACATATAGCTATTCCACTTTTACTGCATCTTGAAATAACCTTGTAAGAAGTTCCAAAGGCATAACAATTCAGACTATATCATTTGAAATAAAATCATATGTCTAGTTTACCAGAAAAAATCCCTGAACATTTCCAAGATTGATGTTAATCATTGAATAGATTGTGATCAGCTCACGGATTGTTCACAACAATCCAATGAATCTCAGTTCAGTGACTTTGGAGTACAAGGATTCCTGGTCTTACCCACTGCATGGCCCATGTTAAAGCCTGCTCCTGGGGTTCATTGTGTTGTGATTGACACCCATGAGGTGACCATAATCCGGATGACTAATGTGGATATCTATATCTACATCTATATAGATAGAGATATACACATATTAGTCAAATAAAAAGGTTAGCACTCCAAAAGCGTATACAAATTTGTAACCATTAATTCTGAAGTAAATTCATTGTTAATAATGCCAATAATATCACATCTATCAAGTTTATCAAAAGGCAAACACTATGGCTCCATAAACAAGACAAATTGGTTTCATCACCTGGCATTATTAGTGCCATTAAATATCTGTCATGTATGTATGTATGTATATATACAGACGGTAATAGAGACAAAGCTTATAAAAGATCAGTGTTCTTTATTAATTTTACTCTGGCTACTACAAAAGTATTTCATGGAGTGCATTATTTTCCATCAAAGTACTTCAGTATATTTCACTTCTACAGAAGCTCTGATCAGAAGCATTTTCAGTATTTATCACAATGCTAAAGTTCAAACAAATAGTGATCATAAACTTTCAAGTGCATTATTGTAACATGCATTTTACTTAAGACACAATAGTTATGTCTGTTACCTTTGCTATCTACCTTGTGTTTAGAGCCCTTAGTCTAGTTGCCAACATACAGTGGAAGAAATTATCTCCTGGAAAACAATATAAGGCATTACTCTGATCACTATGATAACTTATTAATTGACCTGTCTAGTCCTAGGAAATACCTTTCCATACTTATGAATATATTAACAGAGTTTGGTATCTTAACAGGTATATAACTAAATGCACAAAGACCAAATTAGCTTTATTATTCATTCAGTCTCTAATAACCTGGTTATTTCAATTCAGGGTTTACCAGGAGGCGTAGACTAGCCTGGCTAATCCTGAACAGGGCACCAACATACTATACGACGTACATACACCCTCACTCGCACATAACAGTTAATGGCAAAAACCGAAGTGGACACAGAGAGGATGTGCTGTCTCCACAGAAAAAAACACTTCAGCAAAGAACCAAACTCTGAGGCAGCAATACTGACCAATTTGTCATTCTGTCACTCAGTTTATACACTAACAAAATGACCACAAACAATGTCTATTTAAATAGGAAAACTGTTTAAACTAGTATTGTGTATGTATCTGTATCTCTATCAGATGTGTAACTGTCTCAACCAGCACCCTGTTTTGGTCCCATGAACTACAGCTCCACCCGCTCAGTTTACATGCTTCCTGCAGACAGTACCTTATCTGTAGTCCCTCCCCCCCTTCTAGTGAAGAGCAAAACCAAAATCTGTTCCTTCTACTGGTGCCACACCAACAAGGTGGTCAGATACACAACACACACCCCCACCCCAGCTATTCAGGCCCCATTTCTGTGCCCTGACCCTCCTTCTTCACATTGTAGTTAAAAAAGAGGAGTTTATATCCTGCGCAGAGCATTACAGCACTCAGGTTTTAGTTTAAAAAATAAAAACAAATCTTTTTCTCTTTAAATTGTGGCAAACTGCTTACTTTAATTTTTTTACCTCTTTAAACTGCAGCAAACTGCTTGCTACAAATTTATCAAGCAGTCGCTACAGTATATAACCTGCACGGCATGCTGAACTGCTCAAGCTTGACCACAAATGCAATACCGGCTATTAAAAAGTGATCAGGATGATGGATGGATCAGATAAGTGGTTAGATCATGCCCCTTGACACTTTGCACCTGAGCAGTGTGTGTGTGTGTGTGTGTGTGTGTGTGTGTGTGTGTGTGTGTGTGTGTGTGTGTGTGTGTGCTCACCTGTAAAAAAAAAAATAGTTTTTAATCTGCATGCTCTGTGGTTATTTCTCATAGCATGCACATTGTTCTGAGTTTTTTGACAATGTTTGACACATCAATCTATTTTAGTATCAATTAACTTCAGTAGATCCATATATGTCTAAAATGTACACACACACACACACACACACACACACACACACACACACACACACACACACACACATACACACACACATATTTATATCCTCACAAATGAAGCACTACATATTAATATTCAGTGAATAACGTGCTACTGTGCAGGAATATAATACATAGATAACAAAAAAATCCTCCCAAAATTAATCTTCAAACAAATAAAAACTTTCCATTTTAAGTCTTAATAATTTCAAAGTTAGATTGTACATCTTGCTCCTACAGGCAGAGCTGGATTATGGTCAAATGGAGCCCTAGGCAGGGTAAAGGATCAGCACCCCCCCCCCCAGCAGTCATTCCATTGTCCCAGTCCATAGTTGTTGATCCCCATTTACCATAAACATTGTTCAAACATGTCAGTCAGCATGCAATCTCTGTAGAAGTAAAAGTAATGAAAAAGTCCATATTAAAAAGAGCTATTATTAATGCAGAGGCTGCTGGTGAAAACTTTGACTTTCAGTGCTTCATATATAAATAGCAGTACCTGTTGCCCTTAAAAATAAATTGCCTATGTTACGTTAAAAAAGGTGTCTCGTGATATTGCCACTAGATCAGCTATACATTACAGAATGGCTGGCAAATAATGAAAAGAGGCTCATGGCTACTTATACATAGTCTTGGGGCCATTAAGGAGTTAAGCCCAAATTCCCAGTTGTTCCAAAGCACTGTCTAGTTAAGTGATTTGCTCTATAGTCAAATGAAAGTGAAAAGTTTTAAACCCTGGATCCTTTACATAAGAAACAGAGCTTTAGTCCTCCGTGCTAAATGTTAAAATCTTTTACAACCGATCCTGTAGGGAAGACTATATCACAATAATATGCAACAATGACTACATAATGGATTCTAGAGATCAGACAGCTGTGAATTTCACTACAAATAATGCAGACTATATGACCCAACAAATATAACCCCCCTTTGGAGTTGCTGGAGGCTATAAAGAAGGTATTGTAAAATATATCACTAGAGTGCAACATATGTAGAATATATTGCACAATCCAAGCCTATTAATGAATTAATTAAATACTTAGTGCATTGACTAAAGTAAAATATAAACAATAAAATACTGTAGCAGCTTTTCTTCAACAACCCAACAGTCATACAAAAATCAGAAAAATTACTACACACAATGTACTATTTTTTGAAGAGGGGCTTACATGCTTGCAGGATACCTGTATCTCATGTTTGACCTTCCTGTGCCTTCTCTGACATCAAGAATAGCTATCCCATCTGACATCACTCAGTAAGGGACGGACCAACTTGAATGGCTAATAATGCTATATTGTTGTGGCATATACCTCCAGAGCCAATACAACTAGATAATGGACAAATGTGGTCCTGTGCAGGGTAATGAATCAGGCCTACACCACCAATAATAATAATATCCCATTACTTCTCTCTTTCCCTAATTACTATAAACACTATTCAAACCTGTCTCTCCACAATTACCATAAACACTATTCAAACCTGTCGGTGTGCTATTTTATATTTTATTTTTACAATTATCACAGAGATTTGGATTTCATTTAAAACTTTTATTTCAAATTTACAGAAAAAAACTGAACTATATTCTAAACAAACCAATCTCACATTGAAAACAGTCTAAGCATCAGAAAGAGTAAACTTCTCTTCCCTTGAAACTCACATTAAGTAAAAATGCATTTGGCAACCCATTAAACTACAAGAGATGTGCTGGGATTCATACTCAAATAGTATATAGTGAAATATTCTCTCTCTCTCTCTATGTATATATATACATATATATATATATATATATATATATATATATATATATATATATATATATTTTTTTTTGTGTGTGTGTGTGTGTGTGTGTGTGTGTGCATGTGCGTTTGCATGTCATACACACACACACACACACACACACACACACACACACACACACACACACACACAGATATATTTGGTTTACTATCATATTTGAGATTGCTTCAATTGCGAATGTGAGAATAACAAGACCAGAAACATCATACATCGAGACTGTTAAGGACCATAAGGGCAAACAGCTGGACATGCCCTCCTCCCTTTCTGGACCCATGTTAGCACTTGTTTCTGTAGCCTCACTGGTTGGGAGGTTTGATATTCGACATTTTTGCTGTTGTAGTCCTCGACATTCCCATCTTCTGAGTTTCTGATCTTGTTATTTCCATATCCGCAATTGTAGCAATTGCAAATGTGATAGTAAACCATATATTTACCCAGATCACCCATGGCAGGAGTCATGGCTGACAAATTTCAATGGAAAAGCCAGCTTATCCATTTATCCCATTAACAATAGAAAAATAAAAGAAAATGTACTAAAGATATTAATTGACCAGGCTGGTCCTCACTATTTTTCCTATATTTCCCTTTTAAGTCAGTTAAAAATTTAGTAATTTAGAAAAGTAAATGAAAGCTCTACTACTATTTTTGCTGTATTAGAAATTGTTGGTAGCAAAATATGATGAAAGGTTCACTGGAAAAAAAACTTCAGTGCTGACTGCAGATCTAAAGCAAGAGTTGAATACTACCTGTACACTGAACTCATACATCAGAAAATCCAGTAAATCGATAATGATGTTTCACATGGTCTTCTACATGAACTCAAGTGTAAAGTGCTATGCTTCTGGTGAAGGAAACCATTTGCATACCTATCAGAATCTATATCAAATATATATAAAATTTCAATTCTCGGCTGAGGTGCCTTCTGTGCGGAGTCTGCATGTCCTCCCTGTGGTCGCGTGGGTTTCCTCCCACATCCCAAAGACATGCAGTAGGTGGATTGGACACTCTAAATTGGCCCTAGGTGTGAGTGTGTGCGTGTGTGTGCCTTCTGTGGAAGGTTGGGCGCAGGGCTGGCAACTCGACAACGTAAAACTACACTGCCAATCATGAGCGGACAGATGATCTGCTGTGGCGACCCCTAACCAGGAAAAGCCGAAAGAAGAAGAAGAGGATGGTATTTCTATATACTTTAATGACAGGCTTATATTTTTAAATAATTTTAGATGGAGTTGACAATGATTTTAAAAAACATATAATGTGGCTTAAAAGCCTTATAGAGTAGAACTCACGATTATGAGGTGCTAATAAGCATCACTCATTGGTACTAGGTTTGATTCTCTCAGTCTTCACTTGTATACTTTATGATTCTGAGCATGTGACATAACCAGAGCAATGCTCCCAATAGTCATTTGAAATGTAGATGTAATTTTATTGAATCATGTCCATCTAACTAGCGATAAAAATTAATGTCAGTGGTTGATCCTAATCAGTTCTATACTTGACAGAATTATGTGCAATATATACTCATTATGCTCATCATAAGAGTTAGAATAACAGCAGGTTTCTAGTTCATTTGAACTTTTTCCCTTGTGGACTGGTTTTGGCACGTAATGAATAACAACTCATATGTAACTAACATCTATTTTTGTTAAGCAAATAACACCAGTAGGCACAAGGCCTCTTTTAGGGGTAACACAGGAACACTGTCTACTAACTGGAGTTGTACAATAAGTAAAAGGTGTCTCAGGGAATAAATCCAGAATTACGGGATCTGTTTATTATTTTTAATATCTGTTGACCAGTATAATTTACTGATTCATAACGGTTACTCATTTCAGACATAACATGAGTAAATATAGTGTTGTAGCATACAGAGTTTACAAACAGAATGAATAAATTACATTATTTACATACACCCTGAATTGACAACATTATTTATGTGTAGGTTTACACACGTTAAAGTTGGGATTACTTCACATTCTGAGTTTCATTGACTGAGCAAGATTTACTAGAGCAAAAGCTGCCATGTTTCAAACAGACACAGTATCCAAAGGAGAAAAAGTGCATCCTTTGTGATGGGTGGCAAGATAAAGTAATTACTGAATGAGAGCTGAAGAATTTAAATAGCTCTACCTGCAGTAGAGCAGAATAAGCAGTGTTCCTGTGTGAGAGGGGACCAATGAACTTGCACCATGTAATCATAAAGCAGAAGGTAATACAGAAATAGGGTATTAAACTAACTGCAGAGAGGGTAAAGCAGTACAGTTTGCAGTGGTATGTCATTCTCTTTACGAGTTTTGACAGGAGTTGCTTAAAGTGAGCTCTGAGTATGAGAGTAAGCCAGTCACATGTTATGGAGCCTAAGACAGAAAAGGGAGGATCTGTACTTTTGAGTTTGTTTAGATATCATTAAAGGGTAATGGCTTTGTTAGACTGAGATATAAGGTTATAGCTATAAAGGGTAGGTGTTATCTAGGCTGGCAAGATATTGGTAGGAATCTATTTTCATAAGCTTAAATAACAAGTAGGTGACTGTACTGCCTGTCCTTTATCTGTTAGCCAACTGATTTTTTAAGAGCATTGCATTAGTGTTCTCAGTGAATAGAATGCATAATGACCTCACAAAATATAATGAACCTTCAAAATGTGTACACAAGTAAATATACACAAAGACATTCTGTCAGGATGAATCTATTTAACATCACAGAATGTGTGCTGAATTGCCATAAGTTCTGGACATATGGGCTAAGTATGCATCATTTAGTGGAGGTTTGTTAATGTCTTATGTAGTGTTGCAAACAGTTTCAGCCTGACTTAACCACAAAAGTACTGAATAAATTATCTTATAGTCCACACCCTGGAATGCACTGTTTTGTGATTGTGCAATGGCTCTAGGTGAAACTGAAATTTAAAATATGCCTGGCACTGAGATACTAAAATTGTGCACTACCCTCAGGCACAAAACTGACAATTTCAATATAAAATTTCCCTGCCGGTGGATAATTATATAAAGGAGTGGACTGGCAGCCATCCACAAATATAGATAATATACAGATGAGTGCTCATAATAAAAATGTCAGACTTTAAGCTTTTATACTGTTAATTGGATGTAACATTAACAGCACATTAGAGATTGCACCCAAGTAACAGGACTGAGGGAATAAAACTTAACAGACTACAGGATGAAACCCATGTATGTACACATATTAATTCAAGCGCAAAACTGTACATACAAGCTGACATACACACACACACACACACACACACACACACACACACACACACACACACACACACAAAATCACTTGTACACACTCTTTCATGCAAATACATACCTGTTCATTTGTTTGCAGTCATATACATGCATGCAAACACACACAAACATTTTCATTCATGCACAGAAGCACACACTTAAAGCAAGGATTTATACAACTATTTATCTCACAGATATACACGTACACAAAATAAATCATAACTTATATGTAGTTTCCCTCTCACATCTGATTATAGTGTGTACGACATTCATGTTACTGTCATATATGTATATCAGTTTCCCTCTCACATCTGATTGCAGCATGCACTACATTCACGTAACTGCGATGTATGTATGGTTATCAGTTTCCCTCTCACATCTGATTACAGTGAGTACTAAATTCATGTTGTATATCAGTTTTTCTCTCACATCTGATTGCAGCATGCACTACATTCACGTAACTGCGATGTATGTATGGTTATCAGGTTCCCTCTCACATCTGATTACAGTGAGTACTAAATTCATGTTACTGTCGTGTATGTATGATTATCAGCCTCCCTCTCACATCTGATTGCAGCTTGTACTACATTCATGCTACTGTCACTTATTTATGATTATCAGCTTTACTCTCACATCTGATTGCAGCTTGTACTACATTCATGTTACTGTTAAGTATGTACATCAGCTTAACACCCACATCTGATTACAATGTGTACTACATTCATGTTACTGTCATGTATGCATGATTAACAATTTCTGTCTCCCATGTGATTACATGTACTGCATTCATGTTACTGTTATGTATGCATGATTATCAGCTTCACTCTTGCATCTAATTGCAGTGTGTACTATGTTCATGTTAGTATTATGTATGTATATCAGCTTCACTCTTACATCTGATTACAGTGTGTACTACATTCATGTTGCTGTAATGTATGTATATCAGTTTCCCTCTCACATCTGATTGCAGCATGTACAACATTCATGTTACTGTTATGTATGTATGATTATCAGTTTCCCTCTCACATATGATTACAACATGTACTGCAATCATGTTACTGTTGTGTGTATAATTATCAGCTTCACTCTTGCATCTAATTGCAGTGTGTACTATGTTCATGTTAGTATTATGTATGTATATCAGTTTCACTCTCACATCTGATTGCAGTGTATACTACATTCATGTTACTGTTATGTATGTACATCAGCTTCACTCTCACATCTGATTGCAGTGTTTACTACATTCATGTTACTGTTATGTATGTACATCAGCTTCACACACATTTGATTACAGTGTGTGTTGCATTTATGTTACTGTTATGTATGTATATCAGCTTCACCCTTACATCTGATTACAGTGTGTACTACATGTTGCTGTAATGTATGTATATCAGTTTCCCTCTTACAACTGATTGAAGCATGTATTACATTCATGTTAATGTTTTGTATGTATAATTACCAGCTTCCCTTTCACATCTGTTTACAGTGTGCTGTGTACATTCATGTTGCTGCCATGTATGTATGATTATTAGTTTTTCTCTCACATCTGTTTACAGTATGTACTGCATTCATGTTACTGTTATGTATGTATAATTACC
The DNA here is from genome assembly GCF_019279795.1 of Protopterus annectens. Lineage (NCBI taxonomy): Eukaryota > Metazoa > Chordata > Ceratodontiformes > Protopteridae > Protopterus > Protopterus annectens. Next base: position 72,735,727 of record NC_056733.1, on the reverse strand, counting down.
AGCTTCTCTCTCACATTTGTTTATTTTACATTCATGTTACTGCCATGTATGTATGATTATCAGTTTTCCTCTCACATCTGATTACAGTGTGTCCTACATTCATGTTACTGTGATACATGTATGATTATCCGCTTCCTTTTCACATCTGATTGCAACGTGATGCATTTGTCTTTTGGTTATGCTTGAATAAGGTCTATTCAGCCCATTACATTTACCCAGTTATCAAAAAATAAATCTAATGTACAGGCAGCTGTTCATCTATAAAGAATTTCAGCTGTTCATGCAATAATTCACACTTTCTCTCACTGCTTCACAAGTTTACTCATTACTTCCTGCACAAACACACACGTATGCATTTCATCTTGCAAAAATGCACACATGCATGTCCAAATTAATGGATAGATGCAAGCTTTTAGGCAGTCATAGAGGAATGCATATACTGTTTTGTTCTCAAGACTAAACACTTCTTTCTGCACAATATCACATGTGTCCCTATACAAATAGTGTGCAAGAGAAGTAGTTTAGTGGCCAGGGTTAAGAGTACAGTTAAATGAACTGATACTGAACTGTCGAGTCTGTAGAAAAGATTGAGCCAGCCTTGTTGAACCATTAATGCCAAATGAACTGCCAGGAAGCCTTTGGATGAAAGTAGGTGCAGATATTTTTCACTGTAGACAGTAATTCTACTAATAATAATTAGCTTATACTGTGTAAGAGAGAAGCCCAAATAAATGCTCAAGTAGCATATCCTCCAGATCATCGCAAATCCTTAAAAGCTGCCTGCTACATACAAAGTAATGTGAAAGCTTAAAACAAGTATTTTTTTTTTTTCAAACAACAGAAGAAAACATAGACCACTCAGTTAAGGTTGGAGTCTAAAAAGCAACAAACGTATTCAAAAAGTAAACTCCTTCCAAACATGGCTGCAAAAACGACTCTCAATGTATACATGATAAAATACTTTGATTTGGAGATGGGTAAGAGCTTTCACAGTGTAACCTCTGCTTCTTCAGACCATTATAGTAATAAAACAAGTAGCCTCATTTAAGAACACATCCTAACCAATCACTACTTAGTAAAAGCAATCACAAGTTTAACAACAATTAAGGTATCACGTCATCAATAAATGATTTTGTTAGAAGCATAAACATTTCATAAAACAAATCTTATATCACTGTTAATTACTAGTAATCATAAAATAAAACTAAACATATATCTTATTAGATAAAAAAAAATAAAACATTCATTACTCCTGCCATCATATACATATATAATCTGTACCTTGGAAATGGTGATTAAATAACAAAAAGCATTCCTTCCTTGCACAAAAACAAAAATATAGCAGCAGTCAACAAAAATGAATGACAATGGGTCCATATCGATCAGGTACCCAGCACTGCCATCATAAAACTAAACATATATTTTATTTAATCACAAAATATATATAAAATATTCATTGCTCCTGTCATCATATGAATATATCATCTGTGGTGGTGCTGTGGTAGCGCTGTCGCCTCACAGTAAGACGTTGTCCCATTCGATTCTCAGCTAGAGCATCTTCTGCCTGGAGACATGCATGAATGGGTGTACCTTCGTTGAAGGTTGTGCGTCAGGGCTGGCAACTCAGCATGTAAAAATCTACTACCAATCATTAGCAGACCGGAGTTCCGCTGTGGCGTCCCCTAACCGGGAAAAGCCGAAAGACACAACAACAACAACCATGAACACCGTAATTAAGTAACAAAAAAGCATTCCTTCATTGCACAAAAACTAAAACATAGCATCAGTCAACAAAAACAAACGACACTGGATCCATAACAATCAGGTAAAAATATGCAGTCTTATCAAACTAAACATCATACCTTGAACTTAGTTGTTTAAAAATCTGACATAACAAAAAGACATAAATAATTTAAGAGTGATGTAGGTTACTTGTTTTATTGCTATAATGGTCAGAAGAAGCAGAGATTACTCTGTGAGAGATCTTACCCACCTCTAAATAAATGTATTCTATCATGTATATATTGAGAGTCATTTCTGTAGTCATGTTTGGAAGAAGTTTACTTTTTGAATATGTTTTTTTTTTTCAGGGGGTAAGACTCTTGCACCCCCATGTCAGTAGCAAGGCCATCACAGTCCCTGAAGTTGTATATGTCTATATCAACTCCATGGTCACACAACATCTGGGAAGGGAGAAACTCCCTAAAACAAAGCATAGTGATCTCGGGTAAACACTTTTTTGGGTTATTTTTGCCAACCTGTACCTGTCTATCATGCTTCCTGTCAATCACACATATACTGTCCGAGGGGATAACATCATCCAGGCACACATGAGGGTGCTTTGTGCTCTTGCTGAGATCTCAGCAAAGCAATGAGAACTTTTTTATGTTTTATGGCCTAATCCTTCCCTGCTGATTTGCACTTTCAACATGGCAGGGCTACCTATATCCCCTAGTTTATGCGTGCATATTCCTCTCATATGCTGATAAGGGATATGGTTATTGGCTTAGGCAGCCACAGCCTCATCTTCATAGCACCAGATCCCTGCAACATGACAAACCTCCACTCTGCAGTAGAGGCCCTGCCATCTGAGTAGCTGGGCTGAAGCTGCCCCTCCCCCCAAGGATGGGTATACCCATCCTCACTGCCTTCAACATCAAGCTCCAAAGCAGATGACTGAACTCAGTTTGCCTGGGCTTTATCCCTCAATGCTATTAGCACAGCCTGAAGTCACTTGTTTTGTTCTAACCAAGTGATTTGTAAGATGCTGAGCCTCAGGTACGAAGGAGGGAGTTTAGGAATTACCTGCTAGTGGCAGACTATTTTTTATGAGATGTAGAAACTGCTAAATTAACTTCCACTCAATCTAAGGATGATGTGGTGAATGTAAAGTCCATATTTACCAGGCATGGGATTCCTGAGATCCTGTCCTCTGACAGGGACCTCAGGTTCAGGGCAAATATTTGTTCAGTTTGAAAATAACTTTGCCTTGAGACACATCACTAGACACTTGAAATATGTTCAGAGTAACAGAGAATCAGAGTGCCATGTCCATACAGTGGAATATCTGCTACAAAAAAGCACAGGATCCATATCTGGTGAGGTGAAGCCCACACCATCTAGCAGTTTATGCAGCAACACCTTTAAGCTAGTTGGTACAGCCATGCCTAGCTTCTGATGGGGTGCAGACTTTGGACTGTGATGTGTCAGATTCCTTCTTTAAGGGTGCCCAATATCCTTGACTAGACTACTGTAGTTAATACATAGAGGGAAAGAGATTAGGGGGGATGCAGGGTTGCAGAACTTGAGCTATTTGAAGGCCTTCAGGAGTTATCATTACATTCCATTTCTGACAGATTTGTTAGAGGTGATGTTCGCCTGGTTTGCTAGAGATAATGTCTGCCTGGTTTGCAAGAGGTGATGTCCATTTGATTTCTCAGTGATGATGTCTACCTGGTTTGTCAGAGGTGATGTCAGCCTGATTTTTTAAAGATGATGTCTGCCTGGTTTGCTAGAGGTGAAGTCCACACCTGGTTTGCAAGAAATGATGTTCGCCTGGTTTGCTAGAGGTGATGTCCACCTGGTTTGCTAGAGGTGATGTCTGCCTACTTTGCAAGAGGTGATGTCTGCCTGGTTTGCTAGAGGTGATGTCCACCAGTGTGGTTTGGTTCTACTTCAAAATCTGTACCTGTAAAGCATCACTACAGAAGCTAATACTGGAATGAGGAACCTACTACTAAAAGTAAATATGAATAAAAGAAAAAGAGGTATGTTACAGATAGATCATGCGACACCTTCCATATATATATATATATATATATATATATATATATATATATATATACATACATATGTATATATACACATATAAAATATCAGCTTAAGGTAATCGCAATCAACCATTTCAGGACCCAGTAAGTCATAAGCTTAATAAATGAACTGTAAACGTGTGTGCATAAGATCTAGTATGAACATTTGCATCACTGCATAAATATATATGTTACAGATGAATTCTATGAATGTGAGCACGTGGTGTGCATTTGTGAATAAATAATTGTCTGCTTTGGTGCAGCTATCAATTTTGACAGAAGGTCATCACCTGAGAACATGCTCCATCAGCAAAGAGCTGTTTTCAGAGTTCAGCTAAGTAAGCTGAACATGCTCTTAGATGATCCAGCACAACAGCCACATAAATATTGGTATCCCCCTTTTGATCTGTGTCTGATTTGCTCCATTTCTCATCACAAGTCTCTGGTGCAAGAGACAAGGTGTCCGCTGACAGTAAGGTCTTGCCTGGAAGAAGACTGCTAGTACATGATTATATCATAAGTCTGAGACAGAATTTCTAAATCTTAGGTGGAGGCTTGGTTATAGCCTGGGTGCTCAAAAAATTACCAGACTTTTGTAGTCTGTCTTCATTTGCAAATGCTGGCTTATGAAAAAGTCTTTGAACCTTTCATATTCCCAGGTTAGACCAAATCTTCTTTCTCTACCTGTACAGATCATTCATCCACCCTGGAAAATGACCAGGAAACATATGCAACAGGTCTCCACTGCTACCTCTTTCAGAAGGATGGCCCCAATTTGTATGAGGATGCATCCATAAACAAATTCACTTCTTTATGTCATACAAACGTCAACACAAGAGTGGAGAAAAAAAATCATGTTTTAGCTGGCTGAATGCTTTCTGTCAGATACTTCCTAGCACCATTGTGTATTCTTAGATAGCAGGTCTCTTAGCAGCTTGCCATTTTTGGCCAAACAGGGAATAAAACTCCCCAGCTGATTACCCAAACCAAGAATGCTTCAAACTACAGGAACACTGGAGGGCTCACTTATCTTTGTACTTGTCGTACTGGTTTTCTCTGAGCTGTGTCTCACACTGTTGTGACCCAAAAATTGTATTTCACTTTTGCTCAGGCCATACCTTTCCAAGTTCAAAGGAGTATCTGTTTTCTGGATCCTGTTTAACACAACGTATAGTCTAGCCAATACTATTGACATCCCAGGGACAGAAATCAGAACACATCCAGGACCAAAGAGTGAGTTTTTAGTTTTGGTGAACATCCACAGACTATTCACCTTTCTAATGCTATTGCAGATATGATGTAGTACTGACTGTCACATCACTGTATGTATAAATCTTGGATTTCACCTTGTAGTTTCTTATGAACAGTTTGACAGGCATTCACCTTGCCAAGAAATAGACTTTCTTTATATGCTGTGTGTGTGTGTGTGTGTGTGTGTGTGTGTGTGTGTGTGTGCTGTCTTTGTAAAGGTGATACCATTTCAGGGGTTCTGGCTTCTCATAGCTAGGAAGCACCCTGTCTGAGCTCTGTGCCTCCTCCTGCTTCATGGGCTTTCACCTTTTTGACTTTAAAGCAAATGGAACCAATCTCTATAGTACTTATAGCCCTGGCTGCTGTTTTTCCAGGGTCAGGTCTTTGTCCAAACTGCATGCTTTCTGACAATGTTGCTGTCTTTCAGCTTTTCCCAGTTAGGGATCACCATAGCGGAACTCCAGTCCGCTAAAGATTGGCAGTTGATTTTCACGAATGCCAAGGTGCCAGCTCAACGTTCAACCTTCAACTAAGGCACGCCCATTTACGCATGTCTTTCAAACACCCACCCAACTGCAAGGAGGACATGCAGACTCCACACAGAAGGCATTCCCCACACTCCAGCCGAGAATCGAACGGGAGAACCTCTTGCTGTGAGGCAACAACGCTACCGCTGTACCACCACGGAAGTTGCATGCTTTCTGACAATACACTCTCTTGAACCAGCCAGTAACTTCTCACAGACTGGTTCATCATGGAATGGACCATATTCACAATTTTCAGCTAGTGCATGTAAAGCAGTGACAAAGGAATCAATTGTTTCTGTAGGTACCCGTAATCTATTGCTGCATCTTGCCATGTCATAGATCGTATTCTATTCTGGAATGAAAAACATTTCCAAATTTGTATTTTACCACTTTACATTGCTGCCTTTTTACCTTAAATTAAATTCTGCCACCCCCATTAGCATATCATCTGTTTTATCTCCCACTACTATACAGCATTTTAAAGTGGTCACATGACTTGCTTCTTGCCAGGTGAAACATTTTGCAGCTTCTTATCCACTTTTCCCGTTAAAGAAGTTTTGCAAAAGTGAACAATTCTGGTGGTTATATAGTGGATGTAGCATTTGCCGGTACATTAATATGTTGCTGTGGCACCTGCCCATGGTGTATGAGAGTTCCTTTTCCAGCTCCACACTGAAAGAGTTCTGGCAGCTACTTGTTTCTGCTCCTTGTTTCCTTTTTTTAATTTTTTTCCTTGTTAAATCTGTCAAGAGTACTTCTTGCAGCATGCTAAATCTAGTTTATGAAGAATTCACCACTGGGAGAGTAAATTACAGTCTTTTTATATGCAAAAACATTAAACAGGTAAATCTAATCTTTTGGATAAGCGCTCTAAATTGCCAGTGGTTTCAGCTCACATGAACTTGACCCTAGCTAGCCATGACCCTTACGGTTATGCATGCCACCAGATTACCATACAGAACCACAGTGACAACAGTTAAGATTCAACATTTTATGCATGACATCAGATTATCATATCACACCACAGTGACAACAGTTAAGATTCAACATTTGATGGCTGGAAACATGCAAACAGCAGTGCTGGCTGAGCATGTAGAAAAGGCCAAGGCAAGCAGGAAAACATAGACAAGCAACTATGGAATACATTGTCATGATAGCTGACTCAAAGAAACTTACTATAAATTGGCATGTAATGGTAAAGATATATGCTGTACATGTCTGTCTGTTTGTACATTTGCACATTTCTCTGTATGCCACTGTATGTGCTGCAAAAATTTGTTAAGATTACCTGGAGTCTGGCAGGGCAGCATTCACAGAAGGAAACAGAGTGTTTGTTCATTATGAGACCAGAGTACAAATGCTTTTGGCATGCAGAGGATTGCACCTTGTAAATTCCATGTTTAATCACTTGCCTGGTAATGTTAGTATTGCTGTAATCTCACTGTGGTGTTGTTTCTTTTGTCAGTCTATGTGACACATACAGAAAAGGTTGCATTACAGACATGAAATCTCTAACATGTCCGCAGAAGTTCTGTGTTTATTCATGCCGCCTCCTTTTATAAACAATCTAAGATTGGCGCAGGACTATCTCCAAATTATCTGCATTGTGTGGATCAGAGTAAATTCATCCTTACTGATACCTGTATGTCAGCCATAGTGACTTCCTCTGCACTGTCCAACAGTCATCATGTCAAACAGGATTTGGTTGATGCAAGTCTGGCACAGGCAAGCAGTGCATTCGTGAATCAGCAAATCTCAGATGATCTAAATCAGTACCACAACAGCATTTGCAATGTCTAACTTCCTTGTGCAGCATTTCTGCCATACGGTGGTACAAGAAATGCACATTTTGCAGCTGCATTTTAATTTTTTTTCCAAACTGTGGCTTACTAGGCAACCTTTCAGCTTACAGCCTGTGTGCCTGGAATAATAAGAGCTTCAACCTAAAATGTTGCAAACGTTATTATTGTACAGATACTGTGGAAAATCTATAGCTATAACTTTCTGTGATGTGCTTAATAGTATATTGCCAGTTTAAGAACATCTGGTCAACAGTAGAAAGCCAATTCAAGCACTAATTACACATATGGATGGTAAAAAGCTTTATGTGCTGCACTTTAGATGTACCTTCCCCATGCTTCCATTAGTGAAACACAATGCCTACTCCTACTCTGGCTTCTGTATACTAGGCCATCCTTTGATACAGCAATCATCAGGTTTCGCTGCTCATCACCAAATGTACACATGCCAAATAATGCACAGAAAGAAACTTACCCAAGACAACTCTACCAAATGTTATATGAAAGAAGAGCAGCTCAAAATAAAACAGTCACACAACACTGCAGTGCAACGCAATAAGTATACATACAGTAATAGCATGTCATATCATATACAATAAACCCCTGCAATATTTGATATATTTAGCAGATATACTGCAACCATATGATCAAGAACAGGGAAAGCATTATGCAAATAGCTACAGTATGACAGTGTCAAATCAGCCTTGAAAAAAAAATCAAAGCAGCATCCTTGCACATGCAATTTATATGTACCTTCTTGTCAAGAAAATAGTGTTAGAATTGATGGACATGCTCCACCTAAAGAAAACCATATCCCCCTCGAGCCACACGCTCTAGGGATCTAAACCTCACCACAACAATAAATAGGATGTGCTGGAGGGATGGATTCCTGTCCCAGAGACTTCCTCATGCTCTGGCACAAGTTTCCAATCAACATTAGGCAGAGCTCCTCACTAACACTCTTCAAAAGAAACCTTGACGAGTGGATGTGAAACAGAAGGTTTACCCCGGGGATCACTTCAGTGGCTCTGCTGGATATAGAGGCACAGGGAACTAATCTAAGGGGGCAGTGAAAACCAACACATTTTGGCTAGGCTTATAAATGCCTTTGGGCAGATAGCCTAGTACCTACCTATGAACCTATAATGTCCCTCTGTACATAAGTGCTATACATAAGATTGTCCTCTGTGCATAAGTGCTATACATAAGATTGTCCTCTGTGCATAAGTGCTATACATAAGATTGTCCTCTGTGCATAAGTGCTATACATAAGATTGTCCTCTGTACATAAGTGCTATACATAAGATTGTCCCTCTGTACACAAGTGCTATACATAAGATTGTCCCTCTGTACACAAGTGCTATACATAAGATTGTCCCTCTGTACACAAGTGCTATACATAAGATTGTCCCTCTGTACATCAGTGCTATACATAAGATTGTCCTCTGTGCATAAGTGCTATACATAAGATTGTCCTCTGTGCATAAGTGCTATACATAAGATTGTCCTCTGTGCATAAGTGCTATACATAAGATTGTCCTCTGTGCATAAGTGCTATACATAAGATTGTCCTCTGTGCATAAGTGCTATACATAAGATTGTCCTCTGTACATCAGTGCTACACATAAGATTGTCCTCTGTACATAAGTACTATACATAAGATTGTCCGTCTGTACATAAGTACTATACATAAGATTGTCCGTCTGTACATAAGTACTATACATAAGATTGTCCGTCTGTACATAAGTACTATACATAAGATTGTCCTCTGTAGATAAGTACTATACATAAGATTGTCCTCTGTACATAAGTACTATACATAAGATTGTCCGTCTCTGCATAAGTACTATACATAAGATTGTCCGTCTGTACATAAGTACTATACATAAGATTGTCCTCTGTACATAAGTACTATACATAAGATTGTCCATCTGTGCATAAGTGCTATACATAAGATTGTCCTCTGTGCATAAGTGCTATACATAAGATTGTCCTCTGTGCATAAGTACTATACATAAGATTGTCCCTCTGTACATCAGTGCTATACATAAGATTGTCCCTCTGTACATCAGTGCTATACATAAGATTGTCCCTCTGTACATCAGTGCTATACATAAGATTGTCCCTCTGTACATAAGTACTATACATAAGATTGTCCCTCTGTACACAAGTGCTATACATAAGATTGTCCCTCTGTACACAAGTGCTATACATAAGATTGTCCCTCTGTACATCAGTGCTATACATAAGATTGTCCTCTGTACATCAGTGCTATACATAAGATTGTCCCTCTGTACATCAGTGCTATACATAAGATTGTCCCTCTGTACATCAGTGCTATACATAAGATTGTCCCTCTGTACATAAGTACTATACATAAGATTGTCCTCTGTACATAAGTACTATACATAAGATTGTCCACTGTACATAAGTACTATACATAAGATTGTCCTCTGTACATAAGTACTATACATAAGATTGTCCTCTGTACATAAGTACTATACATAAGATTGTCCTCTGTACATAAGTACTATACATAAGATTGTCCTCTGTACATAAGTACTATACATAAGATTTTCCGTCTGTACATCAGTGCTATACATAAGATTGTCCTCTGTACATAAGTACTATACATAAGATTGTCCTCATGCACTACAAACATCTAAAACTAAACAGATTAAAACAAATCATACCATCAAAATTCTAAACCAGGCATCTCTAGCATTACACTACTAAAAATATTTAAAATAGCTTCAATTACTTGACTCCATTACAGAAAGTAGATAATCTGAGCATCCACTTAGAAAACCATTACGCAACAGAGAAAACAAGCTAGTGCTTGCATACATTTCCACCAAGTTTTCTGGGTTTATTACAATACATTTTTGTCAGGTCTCCAGCAAGCATTTCCAGTCTTGTGAAATAAAAAAAAGAATAAAGAAATTTAGCTTTAGATTTACCAACAAAAACTCCCCACACTTGCCATGAAAATATGCAGTTAGAACAAGCTACCAATTATTCCTTAACTCTGCTGTCAATTCCTGTCCGGCTACTCAACCACAAGGGAAAAAAAAAACAGCAATTCAAAAACTGAAAGTACATTTTTTTCAAGTTTTATATTTAATGCACATTGCCGCATAATGCATGAAAACTTCTAACTTTACAGCATGCTGTCCTGTCTTTTTAAAGCTGATGGTAGTATTATGGCATCTTAACTGTTACTGAATGTGAGTTTCGTAAACGTGAGACAGACAAAACCTCAAAAAATCCTATCAGCAGCCTTAAGCAGTGTGTGAAGGAGTATACAGTAATGAGTTTGAAGGCCTTAGAGATCCTAGAGGTTATACCAAATAAGTAAATTATTTAGACTGGTGCACTGCTTCTTACGTGTTAGCCTAAAGGTACATATCAAACTGAAAAGCTAAAACTCACCTGAGCTACATGACAGGTTGGAATATGGGAGGCATTTATCAGCAGATCTGATTACAATGCATAGGGTGCAATACAATTCCTAGTATTTCATAGGGTAGCATCATAAAGACTTGTTAGCCATATAAAAGCTTTGAGAACAAACCCATTTCTGCAATCACTAGTTAAATATCCTTTCAGTCTGTATGTGCCTGTTCACCTTCTTTCCTTTTGAACACACATGATGTCACATGCCCATTTATTATTTCGGAATGTAGCCTTGTCTGTCCCACATTCTGTGTTATTCCAAGCACTGGGCTAGAACTGTCTTTAATCATAAGAATATTGGCTTTATATTATAAGCATGAAAAGAATAAACCGTGAACGCTCACATGAGCGAAAATGCTGGGAATCGAAAGTGTGATTGTGGGGTCATGTTACAGTGAGGAGTGGGATATTTGTCCTTTACTCACTGTAGTGCGACCTTGGAGTTAGAATATATAGTTAGCGGAGGGTGTGGGAAGCAATTTCGATTGCTGCCATTTTTGCTCATGTGAGCGTTCGCGGTTTAGTCTTTTCGTGCTTATAATATAGACCCAGAATATTCTATCTCTGCTCTTGTAATACCTTGCTCAAATGTAGCAGTTTACACTAACTTGAGTAAGTTAACTATGCGGTTAGTTAGCCATGCCTGGTGACTGTTAGAATCATGCTTCACTGTACTCTAAGGTTAGTTCACGTAGTCAGAGTGGCAGAGGAATATGGAGTCAGCTGCATATCAGATGGGAATTCTTAATATGGCTCTGCATTTTATTTATAAAATATTGTATAGACTAGAACAGATGTACTGCTTATTTAGTCAGGCCTGTACCTGTACTATGACAACATGCACTGGGTCAGCTGATCTGCTGTCACTGAGATCTCTACACAGTTCTCCATTTGCACACCCCTTCCAGAAATTATTGAATTAAATTGATACAGGCAGCTCAATTCTCTACTGTACATGCTTAAATGAAGCACATTGGTTAGTGTACAGCAACAAGAATTCTTTAAAACAGGAAGGCCTCAATGTCTTGCATTCATTCTGTATAAATAAGGGTTTATGCCTCAACTTGCCTCTCTCTATCATCAACTGGTGTGACAAATATGACACCAATGTTATGATAGAAGGGCATTTTGGGAGTGGACCTCTTTCAAGTTTTTCTTTTTGTGTGTTAGATGATGGATTATTGAATAATCAAACTGCTACTGGTTTTGCTTGGAATGAGTTGTTTCCTCTGCATCTTTCACTCTGTGATTTTACACACAAGTCTGCAGCATACACACCAAGCTTCAATACAGCCATGTTGGTCACATTAACCTTTTACACATGCTTTAGCAATAATGAATAAATGACAAAACCACCAAGCATTAACACACTGTAGATTTTGTTAAAAAAAGAAAAAACTTCATTTACCTACTTGAGTTTTCATCTATTTTTTTGAACTCCTGTGTATACATTCCATACTTGTAGCTTAAGTATTGCATATAATGTGCAGACTTTTGCCATTGATGTTTGTATATTGAAATGACATGGTTATATTACTGTATTGAAAAAAAAATCTATTTTAACCACTCAAATGTATAAGCCTGCATTCAAGAATGCATGTATTTTATATAATTGTAATTTCTCTAATGTTTGTACCATACCTCTCAACCTCTTAGAGCAAAAAATCTGGACAAAGCCTAGAATGATGTGCGTACAAATAGGAACAGATTTTAAATATTGATCTTACAAACTTAGAAAGTTGATAGAATAATAGGTTTTGCATTAGCATGAATTTTGTGAAGGATGTGGAGTCTTAAACTTAAATGTTTTTCATTACTTCATGACTCCAATCCTCAGCTATTTTCCAGAAAGGGACAGATATTAGGGGGAATGCACCGAAGATATGAGGCCGAAATCTGGACATTCTGTGAAAACCTGTACAGTTGAGAGGTATGGTTTGTACTCTATACCTTTACTTTGGTCTCAGTGTTTTTTTGTTTGCCTCTGTGCCTGGGTCATGGCTGAAAAGGCTATCCAGACCAGCCCATCTATGCAATTATTAAGCAGTAAGATAATAATAAATAAAATAATGTAAACGTATTATTCAGGAATTAGGCAAGAACAGGCATACATACAGAAAGAAAAGAGAAAGAAACAGAGATGAAAATTGAAAAATGACTGTGAACAAGAAAAGGGAGCTCACAGGACAAAGAAAGACAATGGTTTAGGGATATGGAAAACATTTAAAAACACTGGAACATTAAACATGAGAATGGAGAAAGGATACTGAAAATGGTACAAAAAACTCTGTAATTACTTGAGTGATTCTGCTTCAAATCACAATTATGAGATGAGGTAAGTGACCTGAAGGAGCAGAGTTAGGATTCCAGAGCCAGTTTCTAGCAATCCACATTTAGCTACTGTCCCAGATCATGGAAAGGCTGAATGGGAAGAGTGAAAGGAGTGAAGGGACAACAGTCGGATACTTTTTCATAGACTGAGGGTTAAGTGACACCGTAAATATTAATGGAGGGCAGGAGGACAACAAAAATGTGACAATATGCCTAACAGATTTTGGGAAGTGTATGTGTATGTATATGTATATGTACACGTATATGTATATGAATATGAATATGTGTATGTATATGTGTGTACGTATATGTGTACATGTATGTGTGTACATGTATGTGTGTGCATATGTGTGTGTGTGTGTGTGTGTGTGTGTGTGTGTGTGTGTGTGTGTGTGTGTGTGTGTGTATGTGCATGTGTGTATACGTACATGTATATGCATATGTACATGTACACAAAGTGGAATAGTATGTTGCATGTTAGTTACAGGAGAAAACTCCTCATGCATAACTCAAAGTACCTCTTTTATCCACAGTAAGATGGCCTTGGTAGTTTGCCTAGTAACCCTCTCATTCTGTTACAGCAGAAGAGAGCACAGCATGGGAGTTATGAATGGGAATAACATGGTTATAGGGCCAAAAAATACGAGGTCTGTGAAGGTGGTAGGAACCAAAAATCAAATACAAACTACAGTTCTTATAAGATTCAAAAATATTCAGGAACAAAGCGTTGGTTCACAGCACTTGTAATAAAGGTTACTGAGTAAGCACTGAACTCCAAGACACAGATACAGTGATTGAAAAGTTACTCCTCAGACTGCAGCCATGATACCATGAAAAGGTAACTCATCCAGTTATAAAATAAGCCAGGTTCTGCAAGGTCTGACTGCACAGTAATAACACATGAAAACTGCCTTTCTAATGAAACCCAGACTGAGTAAATTATGCTAGCATACCTCTCATCAGTCCAGAATTTAGCTGAATGTCCAGATTTTTGCCTCATATTTTTGCTCTGTTTCTCATAAAAAATTGTGGTTTTCTGGCAAATCACTGAGGACTGAAGTCACTAAATAATGACACAAATCCTGTTATTTTTAGCAACATCCAAAGTTTATGAGTAATATTTGAAATCTGTCCCTATATTTTGTTTTTTGTCCCCCATTATTGTACACTTTAAACAGATTTCTTAAACTAAGAGGTTCATAATTCATAAGTAAGTACATGGCTAGCTGCTCTTGTGGGCTATTTTAAGTCTGGCCAGTTTCCTTCAGAGGAGGCAGTCAAACCCAGTACCTTGTGTCTGTGAGGGAAACATCTTAATCATTATTTCCAACCCCCATTTAAGAGGTATGTATGCTAGCCACCCTGCAGTGTGAGCATTGGCTCTAGGTGGCGGTCATGGTTGATGTTATATCCTGACCCTATGTACAAAATGGGAAAAGGGATGATGCCGATAAAAACACTCATTAATGTGTACATGGTGTTAACTTAAGTTTGTACAGTGTGAATATATACTTTATCTGCAAAACCAAAGTGTTAATATTCACCTTGACATATTTCTTCTGTAGTTTTATGCTACCAATCACTTCCTCAGCTGCTTGGATTTTGTTTTCAAGTACCGTCAGCTGGTCTCTGAGGTTTGTCTGTCAGAAAAGAAATCATGCATGTACAGTTATAATAAACATGAAACATAAAATAACTGCAACTACAATGCTTTTCATAGGTATTCTCTGAAATGTCTTAACACTAGTATTTACTGTTTGTTACTCATAATTGCACCATAATTTTCGCCTTAGTATGTCTCACTGCCTTTCATCAAGTCATCTATAAATATGAGTCACTGTGCAATTTAGTGGTCTCAGCCCATCTCCACCAATTAAACAAGTAAACAATCAAGTAATGTAATATACAGAGACAGACTGATAAAGGCAGGCAGTGACATTGTAAGTCAGTATAATAAACATTTTCATTTAACTCACATCTGCTTGCACTAACTTGAAGCCACACCCATCGATGTCTTTTGTGGTTTTTAAATGCATGTTTCATCGTACAGTTTTTCTGAAACCTACTGACTCCCAAAATTCATCTTGTCCTTGAATTTATTGCTCTATCCATGTACAAGAACTTTATCACACACACTCAAGCCAAGGTTGGGTAATCTACGTTTCATTTATGATTCTCGCCTACAGCACAACTTATGTCTCATTTTCGTGGCATTTTTTAGATACTTGAGTCTGACTCTTCTGTTACCTCCACATGTCAAAACAGTTCATGTGGTGTCTCTTCACATCCAGTTTCATCCATTGTGTAATATAACAAGTTGCAGCCTGTTACATGGGAATTACTGCAAAGAGGGATGAATTAATTATACTGCAATATTCCCAAGAAAAATATAAGTATAGCAATGTAAGCGTACTGCCTACAACTCCTATTTGACAATGAAAGTACTTAACCATCGTTACCTTTTATATCTGATTTTTATTCTTTGTTTAAGGACAAAATTGCTTAGAGGATATTGCTAGGAGTGGGGTATGGAATTACATCCTATCTGTCAGTAGCCATCTGTAGCTTTGGTGACCCCCTTTACATCATGACTCCATCAGCACTCAGATCTAACATCATCACAACATCACAATGCTAGCAGTGTGAGATCTAACAACATTTCAGTATTAGCAGCAGGATTTGTCATCACCACACTGGTCGCCTGGAGTTCCAAATGACATTGCTACATTAATAGCACAGAGATCTTACATCACTACCTGGTCAGCACTGAAATCTGCCATCATTAGATCATTCGCACACTGTTCTGACGCTGTAACATTGTTAGATCAAGACGTAATATCATGATATCATGAACCGTAGAGATTTAACATCATTACATCAGTAGCACAGAAATCTAACACTAACATTATGTCATTATTAGTATCATTACACACCAGGCTAAGAATGACATCATCACATTGTAAGCACTGAGATCTTGCTGATTGTGACATAACTACTGACCTAACCAACTACATCAGCATATTACCAGGAGTGAGATCTGTTTATGACAAATTACTAACATAAGATCTACAAAAAACTGACTGCAATATTATTTTCAGGCCTGCATTACATCACTGCATTGTAAGCATCAATACCTGAATGACCATCATAAGCCTACCAGTCTACATTACATCACTGCATTGTAAGCATCAATACCTGAATGACCATCATAAGCCTACCAGTCTACATTACATCACTGCATTGTTAGTACCTTAACCTAATAACGTTGAAATACATGCTGTCCCAATCATCACAATACTAACAGAAAAGTCTGACTTTTTGTAACACACCACTGAATCTCATCCTTCACTATATAATAATGTCAGTAAAACTGAGACCTAACCGATTGTGACATATTTATTGTCTCCCAATATATCATTACAAGATTAGCACTGACAACTGACAGACATACCTCCAAGGCCTCAACCCCACTACTTCATTACACAGTTGGCACCAGTACCTGACTGCCACAACATATGCACCAGCCTGGACTACATCACTACATCGTAACACTAAGATGTGACTGTGACATACCTGCAAGTGCACTGGCAGTCAGGCTTCTCACTTTAGTGGCAGTAGGAGTGCTGATGATATGGTGAAGACACTGCAGTTTACAAGGGCAGACATTAGGAATAGGTCACTTTATGACAGTTAATAATGACATGGCCTCCCTAGTTAGAATATTTTCATGTCTATCAAAGGAATAATTGTCATAGATAAATAACAGTTCTACACCTTTTATATTAGTTACTTATTAATCTGATTCTAGCAAACTGATACCTACAGAAAGCAGACCTTGCATTTTCTGAAGCATTAGCTAAGAAAATACAAACAGAAACAAAATACAACACAGTACAGTCAAAACAGTTGTATTCACTGCAGTAAGGTATATAGTGTGAATTACATAGTACAGTATTCATCAACAAAGTGACTTGAAGCAGAGCTGGTATGCAGCAGAAAGGGGTACAAAGGCCTATATGACTGATAAACAGATACGCAGTGGGTTAAGACATTATACACTGCCTTAACTTACTGTGTTGTCACACTGCTCTGTGCATGAAGCACACTTGCAAATGACTCCTCCAGGAATGTACGAGATTCATAAACACTGCAGCAACTATAGATGGGAGTAACAGGACGGTCGGACCAAATGTAACAACATCTGGCATAGTGTATCTATCAACATCAAACTCTTCCCTGGTGATATATTGCTCAGGGTACAAATCTGTACAGCAACAGGTCATAAGCAAAACAAACAAACAAAAAAAAAACTCTTTTTTGCATGGTAGGAAAATCTACATGGTACAAGCAAATGTGTTACTACAGCCACATGTCTCCACCTCCCCAAAGAGATGTCATAATGCCCCTCTCAGTGTGAGGTCCCTGACAACAGACCCCTTACTCCATCACCATCTTACGACTCTGCGTAGAAAAACAGGAGAGCACCGGCAGCACACAATGTGCACAGTAGCTGTCTTATCATGTCTTGTTAAAGGTGCCTTATGCCTCTGCCATTAAATTCTTCCACTGTCTTTGAACTCACTACTATCTTGGCAGAAGGGCTTGTTCATGTGTGTGTTACAGTCTGTACAAAAATATTTGCATGTTACCCTTGAGCATTAACCACCTATAATCAGAATTATCCCTTGTTCTTTCACATCACTTTTTGTGAAAAAAAATATATATATATTCTCCTGAAATGTTATGATTCACTGGAAATAGTTACAGATTTCATGGATGCCTACCCATCCCCCACCTCATAATATTCACATATTCAGCACCTTCAGCATCACTTCATATGGTTTATCCGGTAGATGTTTTTGGCTTCCTTCCTCTTGCTGGTCTCGAAAGGGAGTGCAGCCTTAAAAACTGAAGGCAAATCCCATACACAACTCAGTAAACAAACAGGGTAGGGACTCCCCTACCCATCTTAGTAATACATGCAAACCCTAACCCCAACCCTGACCCTAACCGTGACCCTAACACTATATTCTGTCTGAACACAAAGACGATAAACTTTCTTAAACAAGCTTTCACTCACCACTGTGAACTTTTTCAAGTATTTAAAACACACAAGAATAAAATGGATTTAAATAATATTCAAGTACATTTAACTAATTACATCACAATAAAATTAACATTTCAAAGGGCATTGCCATGGTTTAACAGATCCACTTTCATTTAAGCCAAATTTGCATGCCCTGTTTAAAAGTGTGACAAATTTATATTCCTTACATTCTGTTAAATTGATTGATAATATCGCCACCCTAGTGATACATATACTATCCCCAACACCCTAAAACCAAATGTATGACCATTACCTGCCTGTACAGCTTGTTTAAATAATGCATTATTATCTTTTCTTCTAATGCTACATACATTTGTATTATTCTCTACATTAACTTCTCATTTTCTTGCTTACATAAAATACTGAGCACTGAATTGCTTGTTTGTGTCTTTCGGCTTTTCCCGGTTAGGGGTTGCCACAGCGGAACTCTGGTCCGCTAATGATTGGCAGTAGATTTTTTACGTGCCGAGTTTGCCAGCCCTGACGCACAACCTTCAAAGAAGGTACGCCCGTTCACACATGTCTCCACACAGAAGACGCTCTGAGAATCGAACGGCACAACGTCTTGCTGTGAGGCGACAACGATACCGCAGCACCACCACCGCAGTTACTGAGCACTGAATAACAAGCTAAATAAAACAGATTTTCAGTTTTTCAGTATCAAAAGCATTCAGACGTCTACTCAGTTACCTGATAATAAGAGAATCCCAGAACATACACTCATTAATATATATATATATATATATATATATATATATATATATATACACACACACACACACACACACACACACACACACACACACGTGTGTGTGTGTGTGTGTGTGTGTGTGTGTGTGTGTGTGTGTGTGTGTGTGTGTGTGTGTGTGTGTGTGTGTGTGTGTTTCTGCCACTATATTTCTTCAAGTCTGGAAAATATTTCTTTACTGTGAAATCATGTAATGCAAAGGTACATAACAGTCAGCAAGGGGACATTCTCACACTGCAGATTTTTTTTTAACCATATCTGGGGTATGTATTAGGACTAAGAGTTCTCTGTATACCACAGCATTCACATCACTAGAGCTAGCTCATTAGCATTAAAACAATATAACCCATATGTAAATTAGAACTCTGTGCATACATAAGTAGAGAGTTTCAAAGACTAGTTGCACACAGAGCTAAGATGCATCAAACTAAAACTAAAAGTTAATACAAGAAAGACTGTACTTAACTGTTCCACTAAGCTTCATAAGGACTTTAAGGAACTTCAAGCGGTAACCATTTGAAATGTCAGGACCCATTAGAGCGATTCATGAAACGCAGAGAGTGAATGGCCAAAAGATTGGACTTAATATATATATATATATATATATATATATATATATATATATATACATATATCTGTATATATATATATATATATATATATATATATATATATATATATATATATATATATCTGTATATATAAATATATATATATATATATATATATATATATATATATATATATATATATATATATATGTATAGGTTTACCTTCATAATGACGATCACATATAATCGACCGGCCACATCACCGAACCGTTACTGTGAAACCAGAACCGTGAAATCTTTCAAATGTCGAAAAAACTTCGAATTTCGACATTTCCGACCACGCCACACTTCCACACCAGTGCTAACATGGGTCAAAAAGGGGGAAAGATTTTGTCGTTCAGAAATTTGGTGTTCGACATTTTGAAAAGTCGCAGTTCGGTATTCACGAAAGCGGGGTCGACCATAACGTGATCGGCATTATGAAGGTTATACTAAGTCCAAAATGCCATTTCTTAGTAGATTCTCTTTTCTCTGAGGTATGGCAATCTCAGAGTTCGTATATATAACTTCAGGGCCCCCCGCAAAAAGAAGTTTTAAGGAAAACAGCGATTTTTTACATTTGCTGTTCTCCTGTGTTTTCGGTCTTGTTTTTTCAGCTTTTCGTCACTCGGCATTTCGCATGCTGACATTTCAATAGGGAGCCAGTTCAAGCAACATTTCTTGAATTCAGTGCTAACAAACAAAACTTCATATGGGGTTTTTGGACTTTTACCCAACAAAGCCTTAGGTAAGTTACTGACCTGTGAAAATAAGTATCATTAAAATCCCTTTTTTATAAGATACACTTTAAGGTGTGACACCGACTAACTCACATTACTGCTATAGTAGAGGAATTTACAATCTATTACAAAAACTTTATATTCCTTCTAATTTGTCTAGTCAAGAAACTGAGATTATGGATTATGTTCTAAACTCATATTTACCTATTCTGTCCAATAAAGCAGCAGCATTTTTGATGATTCTATTTTAGATGACACTTTTACTTCTACAGTTAGATGTATAAAATAAGAGAAGGCACATGGGTTACATGGCCAAAATGCTAGTCTATATCAGAAGCTCAGTAAATACCCTGTTCCTTAACTGGCTTCTCTTTTCCAGCATACTTCACTTGGACACTCTCTGCACCCTTCTTTACTGGATGCTTCCATCACAGTTAGAAGCCAAGGAATAGCTCATAACTCCATTCACTATGTAGGCCAATCTCTTTCACATATATGCAAACAAAAAAATTCTACCCTAAACTTTAGTCGTTAATTTGCAAAGATGTGGAGGAAACTTCTGAGCGCCACACAAGATGATTTTTTTATGGGTTGTAACACATCTGGCAGTGCACAGCACTTCCTATTCTAAGACTTCTAGGTGAGCTGAGCTCCTATGCACAAGAAAAAAAAAGAACAAAATGGTATTTTTGACTCCATTTTGCATCCAGTAAACAGGAAAGTACATTTATTTGACTACACTTAAAGTTACCTAGTTATTTAAATCAGGCTTGAGAGGTTCCTGCCATTGTTTCTGCATCTTTAGGTTCATAGGTTCATACTAGGCTATCTGCCCAAGGGCATTTATAAGCCTAGCCCATAGTTATGTGGCTTTCGTCACCCCTTTAGTTTGAATAAAAACTATGCCTATCATTTTGCTGTGCCTCTGTCAAGCAGTGACACTGAAGTAATCCCTGGGGTATATCTGCAATCTCCCATCCATTGGTCAAGATTCCTCTTGAACAAGGCCAGAGAGGTGCTCTGCCTCACATGTACCGGGATTTTGTTCCACAGCATAGGGAGTCTCTGGGTGATGAATCTGTCCCTCCAGCACGTTCTATTTATAACCGTGTCAAGGTTTAAGTCTCCCGCCCTTGTGGTTCTGAGGGATCTAGATTTTTTGAGGTGAAGCATATTCATCAAATCTGGGTTTGACATGGCCTTATATGTCAGGCACAGGTCACCTGACACATCTAATTTAAAAGGCAATAGCACAACCACAAACAAATTATTTCAGTACTTTCTCTGAATATGAATTTATAGCTACTAATTGAAGGTGTTTTACTGTATGCATTGCCTTTTGATTGGGTTCTATGTTGAGCCTAGCCATATAAAGCAGTTTTGAATGGTGATTGTCATATTTCTGTGTAGTGCACCCACAGGTGTAGCTGAAGTAAATATGGGTTCCTTCCTACATGACTCTGGTGACACCCCTATAGGCCCAACACACCAAGGTGGTAAGAATGACAGATTTTATTCTAAGTGACACATCTAATTTAAAAGGCAATAGCACAACCACAAACAAATTATTTCAACAGTGCACCAGTTAGCAATAAGGCAAGGTGAGAATATGCATGCAATGAAAACATACATTCACCCTCTTCCCCAGAACTCAACAGAAAAAGGTCTTGACATTCAAAACATGCACAAAGAAGGCAATATCAATGAGCAGTAAAGCGTTATAATGCAGCAATACAAACATGGGAAAAATGCAATGTCATTAAGCAATAAGAGTCATAATACAACAATACGGGTATGAAAAAATGCAATGTCATTGAGCAGCAAAATTCTTGAAGACAGCAGTACTAACACGAGCAAAATACAATGTAATTGAACAATGAGGATTTATAATGCAACAATACAAATATGAGAAAATGCAATGTCATTCAGCAGTACTAACACCCTCTACCCCCTTGATAATTTCTAAACAAGCCAACTATGAAACACTCTATTATACCCTGTTCACTGGCCAGTGACTATTTACAATCTTGCTGCCGGCATGATGGGGCCCAAGTTGGAGCTCATATGGATCCCAGTTATTTGTAATCCACATAGCATTTGGGGGGGGGGGGATCCACAATCTTATAAAAATATAAAATAATGGCCACTCTGTCAAGAATATCCTAGTGACCAAGCACCGTGGTTCCTCTGATGAGAAAAGTAGAGAAATCACCTGCCAGAACTCTGGTAATCATATATGGCTTCTCTGTACTAGGCCCAAAGGAACTCCTTTTCTTGCTGAATTATATGCAGGCATGGAACTGCAGGTTTCAGGCTTCTCTCTTGATTCCACAGAATACCATCATCCAGGATTTCATCAAAAGACAGATACAATCTGCTACTCCACTTCCCTGTCCCAAAGCATTAGAAAAGAAAATCCAGTCATGCTGCAAGGCCCTTTTTCCCTTCAGCTCCCTGTTTCAGTCTTCCCTCCTTCAGCTAGTATCTCAGTAGTCTCCTCTTTCACTTTCGAAATTGCCTTTTATGTTCCTGAAAAGCGCTCCACCTTGTGGTGTAATGAAAAACTACAGTCTATTACTTCTACAATGAAATACAGTGAGAGCTACATCTGCATTTGCTCTGAATGAGACATTACAGCTATAAATTGAATTGGTTTTACAGCTTGTACTGCTTTTCGAGTAAATGCTGCGCTGTTAAATGAAGTAATCAGTGATGCTGCATTTATTTGCAGTGTTTTAGTTATTTTTCAAACTTACAGCAAACAGCCAGTTTTGGCAAGGTGTGTGAGTCACCTTGAGCTTGTAGTAGTTAGTTTTAATGGTAGCAGTGGTGTAATTTTTACAGCTTTGGGAAAATAAACTCTGTTGTATAGAGATTTAGCTGTTTTATATTGGCTCTTTCATTTTTTTCTCTTTAATTGTGAAGTTGCACTTAGGGCAGCAGGCCTGCAGAGTGCACTCCATAGACACAGGCCCTTTAAGTTGTGACTGTACCTACTGTAACCCAACTCACCCATATATGATCAGTAATTAGAGTCCTGCTACATACAGAGGTGCAGCACGCTGTGTGTAACTGCATGACATGCAGAGGTGCACACCTAGTAGACTGAAAGGAGTTTGTAGCAAGACCTTAGAGGTGCTACATCACACAACTTATCCCAGAGCCGCTATTGGCACTACGTTGAGCAACTTAGCACATGGCCATTAAAAGCAGTTTAATGGTACTATTAAGCAAGTTTCCTGAGTTGTGCTATTACAGTCACATACAGTATCATGCTTTGACTTATATATACTTGACATATATCCACTTTTAACCAATAGATATCTAAATAGACTGTGTCTATATAGTTAAACACCGAATCTCTCTGTAAATCAATCAAGTTTCACTTCACACTGTACAATATGGAAGTTCAGCCAGAGTACTTCCCCTCTGTTGCCAGTCTCACAGCACTACATAGCCTAAGTCAGTGTAACAACTGCCTTATGCTCAAAGATAATAGATTGCTAAATATGAATAACTCTGTGAGAAATGCAAATATTTAAAAGATATGGAAACCTTACTTTCACAGACACAAAAAAAAAAAAAGATTGTCAGCATTGCATCAACACATCCTACACTATGCATCCAACTCTGACACATAATGAAATGTCATGTCATGATACTGTTGATGTGACAGTATAATGACACTGTTTAATGTGACAGTGCTATGACACTTGTGATACTGCAGTCACAGTGCTGAGTGTGACACTGCAGTGATGATACTTAGTGTGACAGGAGAGAGACACAGCAAGTAGTGACAGTGCACTGATATTTTTTTTTAATGTTTGCTGAATGGTGTTTTGGCAGACATTTTGTTTTGTTAATGTCCCAGGACCCCCACTCCGCATTCCTGGAAACAGTGGGAAACATAAAGGTCCTACCAAACACCCTGATATTGGGTGATTTCAATTACCCAAACATTAACTGGGAGAACTACTCAAGTACCAACTCTCTTGCCCAACATGTCCTAGAATTTATAAACTCAAATGCCCTGGATCAACTGGTCAACACCCCCACCAGAGGTTACAACATACTGGACCTGGTCATCACCAACATGGGTGACTGGTGTTCCACACTGGAGGTCAACCCCTTGCTGGTTAGACCTGACCATAAACTAATCACTCTGGATATCCACATTCCACCACCACCCCCGGTCAAAGAAAGCACCATGAAAAACTTTTCAAAAGCAAACTTCACGTTACTTAAGACCGAGGTGGGAAGTTTCAAAGCCCCCATGCTAAAGGATAATGCTGTCCAAGCTGCAAAATCCTTTACTAATGCACTCTATGGGCCACTACAAGAATGCATGGATCGTGCTATCCCAAACAAAACCAAGACTCACTCCTCCAAGAAAAGGAAAGCAGTCTGGAGGACCCCTGCCATAAACAAGCTATACAATAGAAGGAGGAATCTAGTACAGAAAAGAGTAAAATCCCAAGAAGGGAAGACATCCCTGATCAGAATCAGCAAGAAACTATGATCCCTCATAAAATCATCCAAGGCTAGCTTTGAAAGACAAATTGCCATGGACTCCAAATATAACCACAAGGCATTCTTTAGCTATGTCAATAATCTAAGTGGCAATTCTCAGATCTGCTCAGAATTAGTGCAGAATGGCACAAAATACACTGAACCGACCAATATAGCTAACATTCTGGCAGTTAGGTTCAGTGCAAACTTCACCCCCTCTCACCCTCAAAAGGGCCTATAACTATACCAGAAGAATGTAGTGCCCCTGAAATCACAGACACTCAGGTTAAAACAGCCCTCTCCAAAGCCAAAAACACAGCATCAATGGGACCAGACGGTGTCCCAGGCTGCGTCCTACACAAGCTCAAAGATGAACTAACCCCTCACCTAAACACACTGTTTAAACTCAGCCTCTCCACAGGCTACGTGCCCACAGAGTGGCACACAGCAATGGTTAGTCCACTCCACAAAGGTGTAGCCACAACAGACCCCGGGAACTATCGCCCTATAAGCCTGACTAGCTTGGTCTGCAAAGCTATGGAGCGCATCATCATGGATCTCATTAACAGAGACATTGGAAACCTCCAAACACTGGACCCTACCCAGTTCAGCTTTGTTAATGGCAGATTATGCCTCCTAAACCTGTTGGACTTCTTTGAGACAGTTACCAAGGCTATAGACGAGGGAAAGGTGGCCACACAGCCTACCTAACCTCGCAAAGACCTTCAACACCATTCCTTACTCAGGTATTATAGACAAGCTCACCAGCCTGAACATAAACCCCTACATCACGAGATTGGTTGCCAGCTGACTCACAGACAGAACCCACATGGTAAGAGTTGCAGGAGCTAGGTCTGACTCTAAACCTGTTACAAGTGGCATTCCTCAGGGCTCAGTCCTAGGACCCCTCCTGTTGGGTATATACTTCTCAGAGGTACAGGCAAGCACAGGAGGACTATGGCTGACCAAGTTCACAGATGACTACAAACTAGGGGCTATAATTGACTCTCTGGCTGACACAGACATCCTCCAAAAGGGTCTCACTGAGACAGATACCTGGTGTAAAAACCATGGCCTCAAGCTAAATGCCAAAAAGTGCATAGTCATCCCCTTTGGAAAAAACAAAGTACCCACAAACTACCACATAGGTGGTAGCCCCCTAAATACGGACGACATAATAAGGGATCTGGGGACCCAAGTAGATAGTAACCTCTCCTTTGATAATCACATTGCCAAAGTGGTTAGAAAATCCTTCTATGTGGCCCACCTAATCACTAAAGGGTTTGCATCCAGATCAAAAGAGGTCATTGGGCCCCTCTACGCATCACTCATCAGACCCATCATAGAGTACATTGCCCCATTTGGGATGTACCTTACAAGACACCTGCAACAACTGGAAAGACCACAGAAGTTCCTCACCAAGAGGATCACTGGCCTCAAGCAGATGCCCTATGCAGCTCGACTGAAGAAACTCCAGCTGTATTCAGTTGCATACCGCCTACTTAGAGGTCATCTCTGCCTGACATACAAGGCCATGTCCAACCCAGAAGTGATGGACATGCTCCACCTAAAGAAAACCATATTCCCTTGAGCCACACGCTCCAAGGATCTAAACCTCACCACAACAATAAATAGGATGTGCTGGAGGGATAGATTACTGTCCCAGAGACTTCCCATGCTCTGGAACAAGATTCCAATCTACATTAGGCAGAGCTCTTCGCTAACCCTCTTCAAGGGAAACCTTGACGAGTGGATGGGAAACAGAAAGTTTACTCCAGGGATCACTTCAATGGCTCTACTGGACAGAGGCACAGGGAACTAATCTAAGGGGGTGGCGAAAGCCAACACATTCTGGCTAGGCTTATAAATGTCTTTTGGCAGATAGCCTAGTACCTACCTATGAACCTATGAACCTATGTTTGCTGAATGGTGTTTTGGCAGACTTTTTACAATCTATTGTCAAGGAAATGACTGTCAATAGATCAACATGAATCCCACAAACTGTTACTTAGGAGATCTAGGGCATAGTCAGGGCTTTAGGGTCTATATTACAACGTTGAACTAAAACAAGTTCGAACATTGTGATATTGAACCCTAAAGTCTGAAAGTGGAAAATAGCGAAGCCAAGGCACATCGACTTTTTTCCCAGGGAAAAAATCTGTGGGCCGTTTTTGGGGCTTTGCTATTTCCTCCACTGTGATGTGATCTCAGAGTTGGTATATTTAAGTGGGGGGGTGTGAGGGGCACAGCCCCCTACGTTGGGGGGTGTGGGAGGCAAAGCCTCCCACTTCAGTTTAGGTTTAAGGTTAAGTTTTTTTGTTTTTTTTGTCACAGAACAGCGATTTCTTTCCCTGAGAAAAAAATCGCTGTTCTGTGCTTTTGGTTTAGTTGGGTTTCCAACATAACGGTTCGATATTACAATGATCAAACTTTTGTAAGTTCAACATTGTGATATAGACCTGGGCTTTATTCCTCTATGCCAGCAAAACACACCAACCTGAAACATTGCTTACTATGGAATCTTCTAATATTTGCCTTCTCAGAGACATAACTCCTCTTCCACATCATCAACATCATCAACACCTTTTTTCCATTTTTTACATGGGGTCAGGGTGTCATGTCAACAGTCACCATCTCTCTCTCTATTCAATGCCACTGTCCTGCCTTTTGTGATACTCAAGCCTGACTGTCACAGGTCTTCCTTCACATAATCCAAACACCTCTTTGCTAGATGCCCTCGTTTCCTCTTACCTTTTTCTTGTCTGTCCCAAATCTTCTTCACCAAATTTTGTTATGCTTTTCTGCACATGTGCCTGAACCACCTTAATCTGTTCTCTTTGATCTTTTCTACAATTGGAACTACTTTGGCTTCTGCTCTTATATCCTCATTTCTTCATCTGTTCCACAGTCTGCATCCTACCACCTGTCTCAAGCACTTCATCTCCATCACCTCTAGCTTTCCCAACTGCTCGATCTTTTCTGTCCAGGGTCCTGTACCATACAGTAGGTCACACCACTGTTTTGTACACCTTACTTTTCAGCTTCTGTGATATTCTTCAGTCATACACTACCCCTGATACTCTGTCCCAGATGGCTGAAGCCTCTCTCGTTCTAGCTTTGACCTCTTCATTCAGACTTCCCTTCTCCTCAACCACCCCTCTCAGATACCTGAAGCTGTTAACCTGTGCCACTATTTACCTTCCATCTCAGTTCTCATCTTCTTCTGATTTCCCCCATTTGCTGCCATTCTGTCTTATCTGTACTCAGTTTCATCCCATGTGCCTTCAGTTTTGCATTCCATTCCCTATCCTTTGCTGAAGTTCTTGCTCAGAGTCTGCCTGTAGTACCACGTTGTCTGCATCTGCAACTCTGTTGATCTGTACCCACCGATCTGTTTTGCTAATGTTGTCCATCACCAGTATGAACAGCAGTGGGCTCAGATCTGAACCCTGTTGCACACCCAGTCCCACTGGTAACTCTTCAGTAAGACTATACTGTTTGTACTTGAGTCATTGGGTCCTTGTACATAGCTTGCACTAATTCTATCAATGTTTCTAGGACTTTGAACCACCACAAGACTGCCCAAATCAGCTTTCTTGGGACCTTGTCAAATGCTTTCTCCAAGTCTAGAGATGCCCAGTTGCAACTTAACTCATCTCTAGCTTCTTTTCAACTATGTGTCTCACTGCAAACATCGGGTCAGCCGTGCTGCTTTCTGAGCTGAATCTGAACTGCTCAACTCCAATCTTACTTTCTACTCCTTTGTGTATTCGTATATCAGTCATACTTTCCAGAACTTTAATGCAATGTGACAGAAGTTTGATATCTTTGTACTGCCTGCAGTTGTGAATGTCCTGTTTGTTCTTGAACACTGGCACTAGTATGCTTATTCTCCAGTAATCTGGGATATGCTTTCTTTCCATACTACTGTGAGTACCCTCAGGAGCCATTTCTCTCCTATCTCACCCAGTATCTTTATCATATTTAGTGTGACCTCATCTGAGCCTGCTGCTTTCCCTGACTTCATTTTCCTTAGTGCTATTCTTACTTCTTTTATAGTGGTCTACTACTCTTCTCTCCTAGTAAGCTGTGTCTGGGGCAGTACAACTTCTGTGGAGCTTTCTTTATTCAGAAGCTTCTAGAAGTAGTCCTTCCATCTGCCTTTGATATCCTGTGGACTGCTGAACAGGTTGCTGCTGGCATCCCTTATGAAGGGTGTCTGACTATCTTCTTTATCTTTCTGTCTTTGCCTTGCAACCTGATACAGTTTCTTAGTGCCATCTGCTGAGTCACTTTCTAGAAGCTGGGAGAATGCCTTTGATGCCTTGTCCTTTGCTATTACAACTTCCTTCTTAGCCTCTTTGTTAGCCAACCAATATTCCTTCCTAGCCTGGTCCTTCTTTTCTATCTCCCATTTTTTTCCTGCACTCCTTTTTCTTTTGATGGTTTCCTGGACTTCTGCATTCCACCATCAGTATTCCTTATGTAACTTACTTCCATACCCATCTCAGCTGCGTATCTGTTCTGTAGTTCTCAAACATGCTGTTTTGAGGCACTGCCATTCTTCTTCAACTCCACCTATTTCTTCTTATTCTCGAGGTGTTAGAGCCTTGAGTGATTCCTTAAACTGTTGCGCTTTCCCTCCAGTCAACTTTCAGGTCTTCAGCCTGGTCTCTGTTTACCTTACAGCCATGTCTGACTACTGCTTGCAGCTGATTGTGGCAACCAGTGTTTTATGCTGTGAGCTGACTTGTTTAACTGGGGCTGACTTTGCAATCGTGGATTCTACCCCAGTGTCCTTTCCTTACTAAGAGGAAGTTTACCTGAGGTGAATGTTGGCCACTCTTGTATATGATCTTGTGACTGTCCTTCTTGCTGAACCATGTCTTGGCCGGCCACAATCAAGCCACTTGCCAGACCTGGGGGGTGGGGGGGGGGTTAGCAAAATGGTTAAGGTGTTCACCTTACAAACACAAAGTGCTGAGTTTGATTCTCAGATGGAATAATTGGCTAGGCCTAAAATGATCCACAAGGGCAGCTAGCCTAGTACTAAACTATGAAACTATAAATTCCTGGTTCTGTTGCTGTACAGAGGGAGTACATAGAGCTGCATAAACATGTATCCCTATATTCTGTCTCCTACAGACTGTTGAGGGGATATCTATTCTTGGCATACAAGACATTGTCAGACTGCACTTTGATGGACCTCCTGCGTATCCGCAAAACAAGCAGCACCAGAATTACTTCTAAAGACTTAAACCCTGCCTGTGATATAAATATGACCTGCTGGAGAGACAGATATGTACCCCAAAAACTACCCCTTCTCTGGAACAGGCTCCCTATTCATGTATAGCAGGTTCCTCCCTAACCAAATTCAAATGTAACTTGGACAACTGGATGGGGAACAGGAAATTCATCCCTGATTTGGCTCTTATGTTTCTAATGGGCACAGGCAGCCTGCAAATGGTTCATCTCCCAGGTCCCTGCTTGTAAATGTTTCATCTCCCAAGCCCCTGATTACATTTATCAAGGGTACCAGAACTAGTCAGTGATTGGGATGCATGGCTGGGCTTAAAAAGACCCTTGTGGTTGTTAGCCTAGTAACACCTATGAACCTATAAGAAGTCTAGAATGGCCTCTTCTTTATTCCTGTTGCCCAACCCATGCGGATCTAGGCAGTCTTCATATCCTGTTCTGTTTGTCCTGATATGTGCATTTGGGTTGTACTACTTTATCTAGCGGGTCCTGCATCTGTCTGAATGCACCATTCTTCTCACTATTGCCACGTGTCTATCATGACGAAAACATTCCTCACTGCCTTCTGAAGCCTAGCCCTCACCACAACTCCCACACCTTTTCTAGCCTTTCCTCCTCCTACGTAGTTGACTCTGGATCCCAAGCCAAGTGGATCTGCTGCACTGCCCCTCCATCTTGACTCCTGGATATATAGGTAGTCCATGCTCCCCCATACCATCATGTCGTCCACTTCCAAGGTCAGTCCTGTCAGTGAACCTGCATTAAGTGCAGAAGTTCTTAGTTCATGACTGGCAGGTTGATTGGTTTTATGTCCAGCTTTCACACAGAGCTATCCCTGGTAACCCAAGCTGGGCAACTGGAAATTGGCTGGGCAAAAGCTTATTGACCCAGGGCTGTTGAGCTTTATGGTGGGCACACACTGCCCAATAGGGGCACATACACCCCCTTCCACCATTAGCAAGGATCCCTGGTGTAGGTTGGAGTAGACTGGGTCCTCAACCCACTTATCACCAGCAAATACCCTTGTCCATTTGGCAACGTTAGGCAATACAACCGAATCACCTAGAGTCATATTTTATACCGTGAAGTGGCTAGCCTTGTCATGGCATACAGTCTGTGATCTGTGTTCTCCTATCTTGAGGATACTGCACACCACAGTAGATGCCCAAACAGAGTGATATCAGGAGAGCTGGAGTGGAGAGTCCTGTGGCAG
Source organism: Protopterus annectens (assembly GCF_019279795.1). NCBI lineage: Eukaryota > Metazoa > Chordata > Ceratodontiformes > Protopteridae > Protopterus > Protopterus annectens. Next base: position 72,704,391 of record NC_056733.1, on the reverse strand, counting down.
ATCACTTTATACGAAAACATGGGGGTTCCAAAGAGACTTTCTTTTTTATTGTGCTAGCCAAACCAAGATTAAACAGTGGAGGTATTTTGGTAGACAGGTTACTTCAGTTGGAGACCAAATGTATTATAAATTATAAAACACTTTGTCCCAGGGGATTGAATTTAGAATTGAATTTGAACTTACAGTTCCGTTAGGACAAAGTTATGTTCTGACATAATATTCTGTTTCCCAGTGGATAATATGGTGCTAAAGCAGTTAAATATTTATAATATTAATCATGCTGAGGCATGTAGAAATCATTTATGAATGCATAATATAATGTTATGTTATTTTTTCCTGTTCTTTATGGTTAGTCAATGGAATTTCTTTTTGCACATGGTCATATAAGGTGTCGGAGACATTGGGGCATTTGTATAATTAGAGCACATATACAATGAAGGGCTACAATTTTGTATTTGTTTAATTCATGAAGGAATGTGTTTTTATGCATGGTTTATATGTTTATACAGGCAATATCTAAGGGTCACTTTAAATGTGTTTTGATACTGTTTTAATGGATGTGTAAAGATCATTGGTTGAAAGGAATTTCATAATTGATGATGTATGAGCATATAAGCAGCTGTTTGACGGAAATGGTTATTCCTTTCAAGACCTGCTTATAGCCCAAGCTACTATATGTACTCCCACTGAGCTCTGTATAGTAACTGCTTTTACACATATTCCCTTTATTTAATACAGTTTAATTCCTCGGTTCTTGAAGAGCTAAAACAATGGTCATAAAGGATACTTTTAATCATCTTGGGGACCACAAGTCTAAAGTTGTTGAGAAAAGGGTACAACTCAAACACTGTCTGAGCATGGTCTCCCACCACACACATGTCCTTTTCTTAACCTGCTGTAACACTACCAGGACAACTACTCTCTTCCTGACTAAATACCAGCAATTGCTACATCCAGATTACTTCAGCTCCACTATTGTCCTTCACAGCACTGTATTAACTGCATAATTAATCCCTACTAATCATTTAAATATGTAAATTCACCACCTAAACACATCACAGGTAAATCATTCCCCTTCTACTTCACACCTTAGTGTGTACTGACTAGATTCTGATGTTCTCATCACTTCTGATCTGCTGCATGACAGTCCAACTACAAATCTAAGATGGACTCTTTCTTGCCACTACCAAAAGAACATTAGCCTCAAGCTGTCTGTGACTTTTTCACAACTCAAATTTAAACTGTGGGAAAGGGATATAAAGATGGATATAGTTATAACTCTTCAAAGCACACAGGCAGTCATGAAAGGCTGATCTACAAGTAGCTAAATCCTAGTACTTTCTTTGGCCAAAAGGAAAACTCACAGTTGACAAACTATTCTGGACAAAAAAAAAAACTAAGTTCATGTAATATTCTGCATATTTTATTCCCTTCCAAGAGATAGCAAATGCCATCTACACTTTCTTTCTAATTCTCCATCACTCACCGTTACCTGTCCATAGATAACCAGTGGATAAATGAATAACCGCAGGGCTTCCTTCATCAATCCATTCTTATTTCTTTCCCATACTTTCTGTTCCATGGGGGTAAGATGAAGGAGTTCAGGAACCAGATAAAAGTCATGTTCTAGCTAACATGCTCCATTTCTTTCTCCATTTCACAAAGATAGTGAGGGTCACATCAGACCCAAACAATTTTAGGCCCACCATCTTAAATAGTACTCTTTGTAAAATTACGAAAAGAGTTGTGATGCGATATATATCCAAAAGGACGAAGAGGACCTGCTTCTGTTAGATGTGGATCAGTATGGGTCTGTCAAGGGAAGATCTTGCCTTTTCAAGAAGGCAGCTACATTTGTTTGCAAGCACCTTACATTCATTTTCAGTTTTACTCTCCATTCTAATGCACAAATTCCCACCTGGAAAAATGCTATTGTTTTTCACCTCCTTAAAGTTCAACTTCTCACCTTTAAAAAAATCTTGTCAGTTTAAGACCTATTTCAAACTTTGCCACATTAGTTAAACTACTGGAAACATTTGTTTTCTGTCCAAGCACTTGAAACTGTAAATAAATACGCCATATTTTTCCACTCTCAGCATGCCTTTTCTAATGACAAACATCAATACTATGTGTTCCAAACCAAAGTTAGAAACGCAATGTTTGAGACACGGTGAAGGGACTGTTAACCAGAGCTCCATTTCATGGATTTCAAGTGGAAATCTGACATGGTGAGTTACAAGTCACTGTTTAGCAACTTAAAAAGCACAGCGTGGGTGAAAGCTCCCTAAACTGTTTTCAGCATTACCTTCTCAAAAGAACTACTGGAATTAGGTTACAAAATACATGCTCTGCATCCTCTCTTTCCTTTCCCTTTTTCATATATAAACTCACCACTGATATGACCTACCTTTCTTTGACACTCTTTGCAGACAAATTAGTGTTGTTAAGATATGGCCATCACCAAGCTTCTGTTCACTGCTAACTTAAACATTAATTCTCATTCTTTGAAACTGGTTTGACAACATGATCCTAATGTATACTTTGGAAACCAAATAAGTGCTGCCCAGGAACTTCAACCCCCCCCCCCCCCCCCACACATACACTTTCACATACACATGCACTTTCTCTCTCAGACCCTTCAAATGCTCCATCCCATGTGTTACTTGTTTAGGTATCCAAAACTGTGTCTGGAACATAATCTTAATTTTAATTTTCACACCAAACTAATTTCTAAGTAAACACCTCAGAAAAGTAATGACTGTCTATATGGATACAAGCCTCCTAATATTTGGAGAATGTCTTGCGATTACTAAAGTCTCCCCATCCCAAAACTAGAATATTACCCTGTCTTAAACTCTGAGTTGGTAGCTAAACATTCTCAACAAAATATGTGTATCAATCTCTCTCTTTAAGTAAAATGCATGAGTATAAGCAATTTAAAGAAAGGAAGAACATCAGTTCAACATTTTCTTGAGTCACCTGCCAGAACAGACTGCTGCATAAGTAAATGTGATAGTGCTTGCCTCATGTTTGCTACTTCTGTAACTTTATTAAACTCACTGGCTCATGAGATGTGGAGCCCTTTGGTAATTTAATCTCAAAATCCTTTCCCATTCCTATCTCATTCTTTCCAAAACTTCATTTTGTGAAGATCCATTCATTTACCTCCTATTCCTAGCTTCCAGACTGCTAGCTGTACGCTCCAATGCCCACAGCTTTCTCCCTTTTTGCCCAGGTTACATTTAAAGTCTCCAGTTAGGACCAGTACACAGTATCAGACCACAAAGCAACAATAAAGAAATAAATCAGAACATATACAATTTGTTTACAATGAAAATGAAAGCAAAACTTACAGATATAAGAACTCTTTTACAAAGATAAAATTAGGTATTCACTATCAGTACACAATTACCGAATTTTAATTTTCAAATAGAAAGGCTCCTTAAGTGTGGAGGCATTACTTGAGCTAACTTTCAAAAACTTAGTAGGCAACCATTATCTCAGGCAATGTGAAAATGTATTCTTCACAGAAAAATGCACTCCTTGTTGACAAATTCTTACATGTCTTTGAGAAGTAGAAATGCATTAGTCTTAAATCACCTACACACTTTACACCTCCTCTCCTTCCCCAAACCCATACCTCCTCTTTTCTTACTTACTAAAATTATGTGCACACAGAGGCACTCCTTTATAAGCATTTTTGCCTGCCCTGCTTCGTCGGCCATCAAGCTTCCATCATTTGGACTACAGTCCATTTATTCCCTAGTGGTGGGATCACCTTCAGAACCACTAGGACAAGGGAAATATTATCACATAATGCATGGAGTGGTCATATACATACTTCATGAAATGCATTACATTCATTGTATATTAAAACAAAACAATGCAGGAGAATATGAAATTTATCTATAGCTGCTGTAAACAGCAATACCCAGATTTTCTCTAAGTTACTGCACAATGGTACCTCCTATACTGAGCCAACAGATATTGCCAACATACTGGCCGACAGACTCAGTGCCAACTTTACCCCTCCCCCCCAAAGGACCAATCTCAATACCAGAAGAATGCCAGGCACCCAGCATTACTGCAGTACAGGTTAAAGCTGCATTGTCCACGGCCAAGAATACAGCTTCCATGGGACCCGACAATATCCCTGGCTGTGTTCTACATGAATTACAAATTGAAGTGGTACCACCTCTGTGTGCTCTGTTCACTCACAACCTTACCTCAGGCTTTGTCCCTACCGAACGGCACACTGCTACAGTCATCCCTCTCCATAAAGGAGGAGCGACTACAGACCCTGGCAATTATCACCCAATTAGCCTGATGAGTCTGATATATAAGGCTACAGAGCGCATCATCATGAACCTAATTAACAAGAATATAGGGAATCTCCAAACTCTAGAGCCCACAAAATTTGGTTTTGCGAAAGGTAGATCATGCCTGCTCAACCTGGTTGACTTCTTTGAGTCAGTCACCAGAGCTGTAGATGAGGGTAAGGCAGTTCATACAGCCTACCTCGATCTGGCCAAGGCCTTTGATACCATTCTTCACTCAGGAATTATTGATAAACTCACCAAACTAGGCATCGACCCCTATATCATTTGGTGGGTTGCAAACTGGCTCACAGATAGAACCCACAGTGTGAAAGTAGTGGATTCCAAGTCAGACTGCCAACCAGTCACGAGTGGAGTCACATAGGGATCGGTCCTGGGTCCTCACCTATTTGGCATTTACTTTTCAGAAGTTTTTTTGTGTGTTATGGTGTTTAGTTTACATGGTCGATGCTTCAAATGTTCGATCATATGGTCCCGGCCATATGAAAGTCGAACAGTTGAGCTGTCGATCATGTAAAGTAGACCCATATAGATATATAGATATATATATATATATATATATATATATATATATATATATATATATATATATATATATATGTATTCCATACATTTGGTTGAATTACACTTAGTCGAAAATTATACCAGGCATTGCACCTCACTGAACGCTCACTTGACTGAAAGCTCACTTGGTCGAAGTTCATTTGGTCAAAAATGGAATATAGCCCCTGCCCCACTGCAGTGCAACCCTGGAGTGAGAATATTAAATAACAGGGGTGTGGGGGGCACAGCCCCCCATAATGGGGGGTGTGGGGGCATAGCCCCCCACATAATTTTAATGTATTCACTATTATAAGAAGGTATATCCATTAGAAATGCATTGATATATATATATATATATATATATATATATATATATATATCTTTAGTAAAAACTATTGGCATAATGTGGGGGGCTACGCCCCCCCCTTATTTAATATTCTCACTCCAGGGTTGCACTACAGTGGGGCAGGGGCTATATTCCATTTTCGACCAAATGAACTTCGACCAAGTGAGCTTTCAGTCAAGTGAGCTTTCACTTTCAGTGAAGTGAAATGCCTGGAATCATTTTCGACTAAGTGTAATTCGACCAAATGTATGGAATCCATATATATATAAATATATATATATATATATATATATATATATATATATATATATAACTAAATATATACATATATATATATATATATATATATATATATATATATATATATAAAAACAGGTTCTGAAGAATGGATCCATACAAGCCTCACTTCCACCTCACACAGCCATAATAGCCATAATTCTAACCAAATCACAACCTAATACATAGTAAATATTGCACTGACCTTCTACTGGCCATAATAAATCACACATAGACAGTTTCCATACTATGTAATGGGGGGAGTCCACAGTAACAAAACACCCAGGGTTACAACTGACTTAAAAGCCAACATGCCAGTCTATGATCTAAAAACCATAAGAACATCATAGTCATTGGTGACTCCATTCTACGTAAAACAGACACATACCTCACTGGACTTTGCATTGAGTATATGACAGTGTCATAACAACCTCAGATAAAAATTAGGGACATGTCAACCAAGTTAAAAAGGATTAATTGTGATTACTGCATAGTCATTCCTCATATTGGCATGAATAATATACTGAAGTCTTCTCTCCTGACTATGTAACAAGATATAAGATATAATTCTAGCAATTTGAGAAAATATATCTGCTAGGTGAAGGGATTCACTTTTCTTCCTAAGCAGTAAATGTAGTGAATTGGACATTTTCATTTTCACAACGTCTGTTTTAGTCATCCTCAAATTCCAAAAATAGAAAAACTTGAAAAATACACAAAATAAAAAATCAGAAGTTAAAGCAGCTTTTCTACGAATGAAACAGATTATTTAGAATATTTTGCCTGCTTGGAGGTTGCTGACATGTGCACTGTTAATGAAACCTGTTTGAAAGAGCTACAGTGCATATCACAATTCACAGGGTCTACTGCCCATTGTTGTTGCAGATTTGCTGAAACAGGTAGTGGTATCTCAGTATTTGTAAAAGAACTCCCAAAACCAGAAGCCAAGCAAGTAACTTGAGACTAGAAATTGTTTATATAATGATAGATATTATTAATTCACTAATTCAGTCATTAACTCCATTCATGTATTCTCTGATATCAGAGCCATTTAGTTCAGGCATAAGGAGCCGGAGTCTATAGTTCTACTCAGTGGGTACAAGGCAGGGAAACTAATTTTATTTAGAATCACACACACACACACACACACACACACACACACACACACACACACACACACACACACACACACACACACACACACACACACGTAGTTCACCTACTGCATTTCTTTAGAATGTGGCAGGAAACAAGAGCACTTAGTAAACCCACAAAGGCACAGGAAGGACTCTGAACACAAGGTATCACGGCCAGGAATCAAACTGTAGAACCAGGCATTGTGAGAAGAGCACTGATTGTTGTGCTATTGTAACATCTCTTAAGAAATGTCAAGGATATTGAATAAAGTATTAAAGGAACCCACTGGAAACATCCATGCTCCTTACCATGCAAGACAACATCCTGATTAGATGCCACAATGTCAAAATAAATGAATAAACAGTCTTTAATTAGTGAGTGGAGCTATCTATACAAACATTTATTTAACCTATTCAACATCTAATAAATATGCCCAAATATTTAATGAAAACTGACAGAACACTGTCTTTAGTGCTAAAGATAAGTTTGCTCAGGACACAGTTAATTAGTTCTCTATTCTTTATTGTTAACTTCTCTATTAGTAAGCACCTACTAATAAGAGTTTGTGGAATTACAAAATCAATAAGATACAAATCAAAAGAGGTAGCATCTAGCTGTCAAACATTATCCTGATCTCAGAAATAAGTCAATGTTTAATAATATACATAAACTACATACTTATCAAACAAAATTCCATATAAAATTACAGATTCATATTAATCTCAAAAAGGAGAAAGCAATATTAGCTACTTTGGATGTAACAGGATATCAATAACAATGAAGTGATCACCCATCTGCCTGGACAACAAGGGCGTACTTGTAATACAATGCTGCCCGGACTTCACAGTAAGCAAATGCACATCTCAGATTGCTATTAATACAAGGTAAGGCCTTATCTATATACCTACAGATGTGTCAGTTGCAGCTACCAACAAAAAGAAGCACTCAGTTCCATGAGGCCAGACAATGTTTTTTTTTTTTTTGCGGGGGGGGGGGGGTCCTATAATGAAACAAGGAAAAACTAAATGCAACCCTACAAATCATGTTAAATAAAATGTTAATGTGTTGACACATCCCTGATTTATGACCACTGGCTATTTTGGTTCCATTTCACAAAGGCAGTGAGGGTCACATCAGAGCCAAACAATTTTAGGCCCACTATTATCAATGGTATTCTTTATAAAATTATGAAGAGATCTGTGATGCAACATATATCTGAAAGGATAAATAGAACCTGCTTCTGTTAGATATGGAATGGTATGGGTTTGTTAAAGGTAGATATGGCCTTTTCAATCTTTTGGCATTCATTGAAGATGTAGCATTAGCACTTGACAAAGGACTGAGACCTTGTGCTTTATCTTGATCTTGCTAAAGCATTTCATACCATTCCCCATAAGGGAATAAGTAAAACAATAAAATAAATACTATGACATTTTTGAAAGCTATGTAGTATATATTTTTCTACTATATAGCTTATTAATTGTGTGATTTCATTAAAGGTTTCTTTCTTGAATTCACTTCTATATTCGCAGCTTACTGTTATGTGGTCATGAATACAGAAATTAATTGTATGACAGAAGTGTTTGACAGTATCCTCGGCAGACTTATTTACATCATTATGAATGCTATCTCAGTCTTTTTCATAAGCATGTAATTCATTGCATCATAGTTTGCACTGGCAAAGTCTGGAAAGGACAATTTATTCATGTTTGAGTTTGATTTTACTCTTCCGTTAAAGATGACAGTATCACAATCAATGTTAATTATGGAATGTGGGGAGCTGAAACATCCCAGGGTTGGCAGTATGATATTGAATATCACAATCAATGTTAATTATGGAATATGGGGAGCTGAAAGATCCTAGGGTTGTCAGTATGATATTGAATATCACAATCAATGTTAATTATGGAATGTGGGGAGCTGAAAGCTCTCAGGGTTGGCAGTATGATATTGAATATCACAATCAATGTTAATTATGAAATGTGGGGAGCTGAAAGATCCTAGGGTTGTCAGTATGATATTGAATATCACAATCAATGTTAATTATGGAATGTGGGGAGCTGAAAGATCCTAGGTTTGTCAGAATGATATTGAATACCATAATGTTAATTATGGAATGTGGGGAGCTGAAAGATCCTAGGGCTGTCAGTATGATATTGAATATCACAATGTTAATGATGGAATTTGGGGAGCTGAAAGATCCTAGGGTTGTTAGTATGATATTGAACATCATAATCAATGTTAATTATGGAATGTGGGGAGCTGAAAGATCCTAGGGTTGTCAGTATGATATTGAATGTGACGATTGGGGAGAGATGGGCGAAGGCTGCCAGCCTAGTCAAATATTTGTAAATAAATGTAAAATACAGGCATGTTTTCTTGATAACAAATATAAAATACAGGCATGTTTCTTGAGTGTAAAGAAAACACTGTAAAATGTGAACTTCAAGATTGTTGCAACATTGCCATCTGCTGTAAGGAAAACCAAGCCAAGTATTTCAAATGTGTCTTTTTAAGTTGAAAAGATCTTATGAATCTCTTTCATGTTAGAATTCGGCTCCAAGGCAGCTGGATGAAGATTTCATGCCCATTGTTTTAAGGCTAAAGTTTATGACCAGAATTTAGATGTGGAATGTGTTTTATTGCTTTGGTTTCTTTTAGAATATACATGTGAAATGTTCTATTGTTGTAAGTTTCTCTGCAGGTGTTAGATTGCTAAATAATGCAGTTTGTTTGCCTGGGAAAACCTAAGTGTCAAAAATGATGTAATTTGGGAGGGGGGGGGACCCAGCAAACATGTTTGTTAGCAATGTTTAAATACTATTTCTCACAAGAGACCTGAGAGCATTTTGATCTTCATATCCAACTTACCAGCACTCTGCTAAGCTCACGTGTAAGCTTCTAGCACTGTGATTTCTTGTAGGAATAGTTAAAGCTAGTAAAGATTAATTAGGTATTTTTCTTTGAAATCAGACCTGTCCTACTGTATTATTTTAGTTTCTGTGTGGTCTCTGAACTCTTAGATATCTCTGTGGTGTAGTAGTTTTGTCTTGTGTTTTAATTATTTATTATTAAATATTTTTAAAACCTTCCACCTGTGGCTGGTTTGTGTAGAGATAAGCTCTAGAGTACATTGCAGATTTATATAGCGTTTATTGTAATAGGCCACTCTGATAAGCCTTAGACTGTATAGTCACATTACCATTGGATAATAATATTGCACAGTAATAATTGGACACCCTTTTAAGGGCCTTTTAGTAGCTGATATTAATATATGGGTGGTGGCAGTAATTACTACCGTATAGTCTGGGTAAAGGGGCACAGCTGGAGAATCTGTGTCAGCCTTTCCCAGGAGTGTCTGTGAAGTTGAATAAATACTTATCTCAAAGTGTGTGTGTGTGTTGTGTCAGCTACTTGGCAGGGACACGAAGCACTGGTTGGACAGAAAGGATACTGGAGGTTCTAGCTTGTCCAGTTAGGCTGAGACCTGGACCCTATAGCTGTGCCAGTGGGGAGTCTTATTGGGGACCTGGTGAGCAAGGGAGCAGCCAGCCCCAGACTGACTGTGATCTCTGTGTGCACTTAAGGGAAATTGTACTTTACTATATGTTTTAGTTATCATTTCCTCTTCTAGGAGACAACATCCCTGGTGTTAGTGGTGAGGATTGAGGCACTTTGATTGCTGGGCCAGGGAACGGTCATCACATTGAACATCACAATCAGTGCTAATTATGGAATGTGGGGAACTGAAAGATTGTAGGGTTGTCAGTATGATATTGAAAATCACAATCAATGTTAATTATGGAATGTGGGGAGCTGAATGATCCTAGGGTTGTCAGTATGATATTGAATATCACAATGTTAATTATGGAATGTGGGGAGCTGAAAGATCCTAGGGTTGTCAGTATGATATTGAACATTACAATCAATGTTAATTATGGAATGTGGGGAGCTGAAAGATCCTAGGGTTGTCAGCATGATATTGAATATTACAATCAATGTTAATTATGGAATGTGGGAAACTGAAAGATCCCAGGGTTGGCAGTATGATATTGAATATCACAATCAATGTTAATTATGGAATGTGGGGAGCTGAAAGATCCTAGGGTTGTCAGTATGATATTGAATATTACAATCAATGTTAATTATGGAATGTGGGGAGCTGAAAGATCTCAGGGTTGGCAGTATGATATTGAATATCACAATCAATGTTAATTATGGAATGTGGGGAGCTGAAAGATCCTAGGGTTGTCAGTATGATATTGAACATCACAATCAATGTTAATTATGGAATGTGGGGAACTGATAGATCCTAGGGTTGTCAGTATGATATTGGATATCACAATCAATGTTAATTATGGAATGTGGGGAGCTGAAAGATCCTACGGTTGTCAGTATGATATTGAACATATCTCCATCCATAGCTGGATTTCAGTGGTTTGTTTCAAATTACTTTGACTGACATAATCAAATAATATTTGGATGCATTTACATGATATTAACGGATCTGGCATTTAGCAAAAGTCCTTTCATCCCCTTTTTTTTTTTTTTGAATGCTGCGGTGGTACGGCGGTAGCATTGTTACCTCACAGCAAGAGGTTCTCCCGTTCGATTCTCGGCTTGGCTTGGGAGTGCCTTCTGTGTGGAGTCTGCATGTCCTCCCCGTGGTTGGGTAGCATTCAAAAGACATGCATGTCTAAATGGGCGCGCCTTCGAGCTGACACCTCAGCGTTTTGTAAAAATCTACTGCCAATCATTAGCGGACCAGAGTTCCGCTGTGGTGACCCCTTACCGGGAAAAAGCTGAAAGACAAACAATAACAACTTTCAACTCCTTTTTTTAATTTTGTGTACCTTCATCTCTCTCTTTTTTTTTTTTTTTGTGACTTTTTTTTTTGTGACTTTTTTTGTCCTGGAATTTGAAGAGTTTTAAAAAGGACACTATAGTGGGTAGAACATTGGCACATGTATTCCCTAGTTAGAGCAGCCAATCTACATGCACATTTCATTACAGGCTGACAATCAGTTAATCCACTAGAACACAATGTCCTTTATCACTGACCAATCACAATATTTTGTTGTGATAGTCAGGTGCCAAACAAGGTGTTGAGAGGGTTTGGATAAGAGATGTGTTTTTCCATGTTTGCTACTGTGTTCAATAATCACATTCATTTCCAAGAGGGGGGATCTTCTAAGACCATTTGCTCCATGATGAATAAAGACAATGTCAGAACTTGCCTTAGTCCTTTTTCAACTGGTGGAGATGTCACTAACTTTGGTCCTACACAGCTTTTTCACAAGCTCCTGAAAACTTCCACTGATGTATGTGCCTTTATTGTACAGTGAATTACCAGTTACTGGAATGCTTTTGGTTTTGTTAGGTCAGAATTTTTGCTTTAAGTGCCTTCCAGTCTGGCTTGGTTTTATATTAACCCTAGATATTTTGTTATGGGCTCTCCCCTCTGCTATGATATGGTGAATCAATGTTTAATTTGCATTGATCACTGGGATGTCTGTATAATATCTTATGTCTATGAAGTTCTGATTTTATTAAGCGTACAACTTTTTAGATATAGCTATTTTTGTGGTTAGAGCCTTCAGAATATTTGAATATGTACTGGAAGGTGTGTGCACATATGTTCATTGTGTAGGGCTGTTCCTGACAGTTTAGTTTCAATATTTTTGAATATCACTACATCTCTTTTGAAAATTAGCTTATGATATGTCTGTTTTCAGTCAAAAGTATGATCCTTTCTATGTAGAAATATGACTTAGATAAATGTGTACTGCCAATCAGCAGTGAACTTTGCCACTGTTAAGGAGCCAATAAAGTGGTAAGTACTTGTAATAAGATTTCTTTTTAAATAAATGATGTGTGCAGTCTCTTACCTGTTTACAGCTACCATATAGGAAAATACAAGGTACTGATATTAATCAAAGATTTAAAATGCAAGGTGGAAAGGCAGCCGAAGATGTAGATATTACAGTGTGCAATTATGTGTTACGGGGCAGGAAGATATGAAAGGGAAGACAACTGAAATACTATAGGTTTAAGAGGAGAACCTTTGCAATACAATCTTGCAGTGATCAAATATGTTGAGTGGGAGGGAATTCTACAGTCAAATTTGCATAAAGGCAGACAAATGAAGAGCCAATAGGTGTGAGAAACAGGAAAAACTGGAGATATTCACAGAAAAGTTTTTCCGGGCAGCTCTGATAAGAAAACCTTACTGCTTACAATAAATGCAAATGTTCGGCTCCTCCCACAAATATGTAACAGTCTCTCTGGTCAGACAGAAAGAAACACAAGGTTTGCATTCTGGTCCTAACCTAGAACTTTCAAAACTCCAAGAAGTAATATTTAAAGAAAAATAATTATGCAATAAAAGAAGAAGAAAAAAAATAAAAACAAGGAAACAATGCATGTATAAAATCTATAAATCAGAAACTTAGAATCACTCAAAGAACAGCCTTTCTGGTAGCTCTCAGAAGAAGAACGGTTGCACTATACCTTCCACTGAATCACAGAATACTACAGGATATGATCTGTTTCACAGAATACTACAGCATATGCACTCCTGTTTCACAGAATGCTAGGATATGCTATAGGATCAACTGATATTGCCAACATCCTGGCAGATAGGTTCAGTGCTAACTTTAACCCCTCCCCCCTCATCCCCTAAAGGGCCCATCTCTATACCGGAAGAATGCAAAGTTGCTGTAATCACGGCTGCACAGGTAAAAAACACACTCTCCAAAGCCAAGAACACAGCATCCATGGGACCTGACAACATCCCAGGCTGCGTTCTACACAAACTACAGAACGAACTGGCACCTCACCTAAGTACCATGTTCAATCATAGCCTCACCCCAGGCTTTGTGCCCACTGAATGGCACACAGCAACGGTTTTCCCACTCCACAAGGGGAGAGCCACCACGGACCCTGGGAACTACTGCCCCATTAGCCTGACGAGCCTCATCTGCAAGGCTCTGGAACCTATCATCATGGAACTTATAAACAATGACATTGGCACTCTCCAAACTCTGGACCCTACTCAGTTCAGGTTTGTAAAAGGCAGATCATGTCTCCTAAACCTGATAGACTTCTTTGAAGCGGTCACCAAAGCCGTAGATGAGGGTAAGGTGGTTTACACAGCCTCTCTAGATCTTGCCAAGGCTTTTGACACCATCCCCTACTCTGGAATTATAGATAAACTCACTAAACTAGGTATAAATCCCTATGTCACAAGATGGGTTGCCAACTGGCTCACTGACAGAACCCACACTGTGAAAGTAGCAGACTCCAAATCCAACTTCAGACCAGTGACAAGTGGGGTACCACAGGGTTCAGTCCTGGGTCCTCTCCTGTTTGGTATCTACTTCTCTGAAGTACAGGCTAACACAGAGGGTCTTTGGTTAATGAAGTTCACAAATGACTGCAAACTAGGAGCCATAATCAAAACTCCTAACAATGTGGACATCCTACAAAAGGGCCTCACTGAGACAGATACCTGGTGTAAAAGCCACGGCCTCAAGCTCAATGCCAAAAAGTGCATTGTCATCCCTTTTGGTAAAAACTCAGTACCCATGAACTACCACATAGGCGGTAATATACTTAACACCGAAAGTGTGATAAGAGACATTGGGACACAGGTGGACAGTAGTCTCTCCTTTGATAATCACATTGCCACAGTAGTCATGAAATCCTTCTACATGGTACTCCTCATCATAAAAGGTTTCTCATCCAGGAAAAAAGAGGTCATTGTTCCCCTCTACTCATCACTCATTAGACCCATTATATAGTACAATGCCCCTTTTGGTATGTACCTCACAAGACATCTACAACAACTGGAAAGGCTGCAGAAATACCTCGCAAAGAGGATTACTGACCTCAAACAGATGCCCTACGCAGACCGTCTCAAAAAACTCCAGCTTTACTCCATTGCATATCGCCTACTCAGAGGCAATCTCTGCCTAACATACAAAGCTATGTCAAACCCAGAGCTGTTGGACATGCTCCACTTAAAAAAATCCCAATCCCTCTGAGCTACACGCTCTAGGGACCTAAACCTTGTCACCACAATAAACAGAACATGCTGGAGGGATAGATTCCTGTCCCAGAGAGTTCTCATACTCTGGAACAAACTACCTAAATATATCAAACAAAGCTCCTCATTAGCACTCTTCAAGAAAAATCTTGATGACTGGATGGGAGATAGGAAATTCACCCCAGGGATCACTTCTGTGGCTCTGCTCAACAGGGCCACAGGAAAATAATTTTCTTGGGTGGAGAAAGCCAGGGTACCGTTTGGCTAGGCTTATATAGGCCCTAGGGCCAATAGCCTAGTACCTACCTATGAACCTGTTTCACAGAATGCTACAGGATATGCACTCCTGTTTTACAGAATGCTAGGATATGCACTCCTGTTTTACAGAATGCTCGGATATGCACTCCTGTTTCACAGAATACTACAGGATATGCACTCCTGTTTCACAGAATGCTAGGATATGCACTCCTGTTATACAAAATGCTACAGCATATGCATTCCTGTTTCACAGAATGCTACAGGATATGCACTCTTGTTTTACAGAATGCTATAGGATATGCACTGTTTCACAGAATGCTACAGCATACGCACTCCCTGTTTCACCGAATGCTAAAGCATATGCACTTCTGTTTCACAGAATGCTAGGATATGCACTCATGTTTTACAGAATGCTAGGATATACACTCCTGTTTCACAGAATACTACAGGATATGCATTCCTGTTTCACAGAATGCTACAGGATATGCACTCCTGTTTCACAAAATGCTAGGATATGCACTTCTGTTTCACAGAATGCTACAGCATATGCACTCCTGTTTTACAGAATGCTAGGATATACACTCCTGTTTCACAGAATACTACAGGATATGCACTCCTGTTTTACAGAATGCTAAGATATGTACTCCTGTTTCACAGAATACCACAGGATATGCACTACTGTTTTACAGAATGCTAGGATATGCACTCCTGTTTCACAGAATGCTACAGCACATTCACTCCTGTTTCATGGAATGCTGCTCTGTACCATCTCCTTTTCACATAATGCTGCACCACACCTTTTCCTGTTGGAAAATGCTGCTAATCCCTTCCCCATGCCACACGGTGTTGCACCATCCTTCCTCTGTATTACAGAATGGTACAACATCCATTCCCTGTGTCACAGAATGCTGCATCATACCCTCCCTCACCTGTTGTAAAATGCTACAAAAGCCCTTTCCATCTTGTACAGTGCTGCACCATACATTCTCTTATTATCACGTCAGTCGCCCTGCTAGACAGGGTTCCAGGGAAGTAAATAGTGTGGGAAGAAATAGCCAGGAAATTGTTATGGCTAGGCTTGTATAGGCCCTAGAGCCAATAGCTTAGTACCAACCTATGAACCTATTATAAAGTGTACCAAACCCCCTTCCCTATGACACAGTGTCCTGTACCATTCCATTCCCCTGTATCACAGAATGGTGTATCATACCTTCATCTGTGTCACAGAGTGCTGCACTAACATACCATTGTGTCGCAGAAAGCTGCACTGTACTTTCACCTGAGTGACAGAATGCTGCACTATACCTACCCCATTTGACAGAATGCTGCACTACACCTTACCCATATCATTAAATGGTGTACCATACCTTCCCTTGTGCAACAAAGTGCTGCACTGTACTTTCACCTGAGTGACAGACTGCTACACTATACCTTCCCCACATCACAGAATGCTGTGGTACACTTTTCCCATATCACAGAATGCTGCACTATACCTTCCCTGTGTCACAGAATGGTGCACCATACCTTCCTCTGTGTCACAGACTGCTGCACCATACCTTCTCTTGTGTCATGGAGTGCTGCACCATGCTTTCCCTTGACTGACAGAATGCTACACTATACCTTCCCTGTGTCACAGAATGGTGCACCATACCTTCCTCTGTGTCACAGACTGCTGCACCATACCTTCTCTTGTGTCATGGAGTGCTGCACTATGCTTTCCCTTGACTGACAGAATGCTACACTATATCTTCCCTGTGTCACAGAATGGTGCGCCATATCTTCCCTTGTACCACAGAGTGCTGCACTATACCTTCCCTGTATTACAGAATGCTGCACTATACCTTCCCTGTATTACAGAATGCTGCACTATACCTTCCCTGTATTACAGAATGCTGCACTATACCTTCCCTGTATTACAGAATGCTGCACTATACCTTCCCTGTATTACAGAATGCTGCACTATACCTTCCCTGTATCACAGAATGCTGCACTATATCCTCCGTGTTTCACAGAATGGTCTACCATTCCTTGCATTGTTTCACAGAGTGCTGCATTGCACTTTCACCTGATGACAGAATGCAACATTATACATATCCCATATCCCAGAATGGTGCACGATGCCTTCATCTGTGTTACAGAGTGCTGCACCATACCTTCTCTTCTGCCACTGAGTGCTGCACTATACCTTCCCTGTGACCAAATGTTGCATTGCATTTACCCCATGTCCCAAAATGTTGCACTATACACCTTTTCCATGCCACAGAATGCTGCACTATACCTTCCATATATCCCAGAATGTTACATCATATCATATCCCATGTCAAACAGCACTGCACTATATGACAGGTCTAGCCCTGTTCTTGTTGCTTCTCAACTGCTTCCCAGATCCAGTTCCTGTACTTGAGCTGTTGATGATGTTGCGTAATATTATGCACAGGCCATGGTTCTGAGCACATTGCTCCATAACATTTACATATGTCTGTCAGTATATGGCCTAGTATAATCAATAACACTAGTAAAATCATTAAATTATTTGCTTTAGATTTAATGTTTCAGTACCTTCCTTAATGGAGAAGTCTGACTGGGTCAATCAGTTATTAGGATATAGCTAGATTTTAGAAAATCCTTTGACACTATACCACATAGTAAACTATTGCCAATTTGAAGGTTATGGAGGCTTGAATAAGTCAAATCTCAAACTCATCAATGGACTGAAGACAGAATGTGAGAACATAATAGGAGGCTTTCTTCTGTGAGATAGCAAGAGGTTTGATCTCCGGTCACAACTCTGTAATTTATATATACCTGATATTTTCAAGAGGATATGCATGAAATTGACATTTGTTGATAAAATTGAAAAAGGGGGAACTATAGATGATGCCAAAGAAGTCCTACAGAAAGATGTAATTAAATTGGTGTGGTGGATGGTCATGTGAGAACTGGGTTTTAATGGCACAACATGCAAGTTGGTGCAATTTGTAAAAGTAACTCAAGGACATCTTGTAGACACACTAATGGGGCACTTTAAAGTATGGAAGAGAAGCTCTGGATCTGAATCATGATACCCCATAAGTCAAGCAGGGCCACCAGAATAATGGCATCTGTAGGGTCTACTGCAAGGAAAGCAGACTCTGCAGAATCTATCATTAAGCTTTCCATGTATAAAACATTTATAAAACTGTAGTTAGTTTACTTTAATGTCAAAAAGTGTTCCAAGGTGAGCTACAAAAACAGATATTACAGATTACTGGTTTAAATTATACAGACACATCGATGAGTTATAGTCACACTGAATGAAGCAAACAACAATAACAAAAAATATAAATAAACAAAGAAGATACATTGATTAAGATTCCCGAATCCTTGCACCTGGCTCTTGCTCCATACATCATTTTTATACCAGGTGTATGAAGTGCTGTGGAGAATCTCAATTCAGAGACACCATTTCACCCTTGCCTTCATACACCTCTGTTGCTACTACACCAAAATATCCATCACTACAAGTGATAGATACAGCCATGTGATAGTCCTGACTGGTATTCTTGTCGCAGGTAATGGAATACATAAACACATGCACATTCATGCACAAAAACTGTTACACAAGTGTTTCAACAGAAATCCACTTCCCAAATTTCAAATCACCCAGAGTCCCCTGATCATTCTGCAAATACTGGCAACATGGGACAGACATTCACAAACTTAGTCTCCCCCACATAACACTAGCAATGACTGTGTCATGCAGCCCCTTTTCTGTCTTGTAACTCATACATTCAACCAAGTAAAGTAACCCCTACCTATCTATCCCCTTTTTGGAGGGTATGTGATTTTCTTCCAATAAAGCTGTCTCATCACTTGCTGGGTTTAGTGCTGGCAAAAAAGAGTGCACAACTACCTTCCCCCTAAACAAAGTGTGAAAATAACTGCCTCTAATGGAGGCTCCATGATCAGTCTTTTTTTGCCTATGCCTTGAGCTGTCTATTTCACGTGTCAGTAATCATTATACATTGCCACATCTGATTCACCTACTCTTCAGTCTTTCAGCCCAGGTATGCCACTCTAGACACCTGCTATACTACATATCAGTGCTAATGAAGACACATAGTTACCCACTTAATTTAATGTACCTGCTTTGCATTGCAGAATCTAGTTTAGCTTTCTCCACCAAGCACTTACTCACAACAATACTGCTACTAGTTAATACTTTACTATCCTCTTTTTGTAGCCCAACCAATCTCCACCAGAGAAAGCTAGGTGGATATATTTTTAACTGTCAGGTAAAAAGGTACATTGAGGGATGACAAGAAGAAGTATTTTAATGAGAGAGTGGTGAGTTTATGGTATGAGGTATCACTAGAAGCTATTAGCGCCACCTCTACTGAATGATTTAAACAGGCTTGGGTAGGCAGACATACATCTGTGGAAGGGGGACAGTTACATAGGGAGTGGCTGCATTGACTGAGTTATTGCACCTCTAGTCCTTTTCAATGCCTCATTCATATGATTATATTACTGCAGTTTTACAGTTCTGTGTAAAAATATAATGACAGACCGGGGACACTCACAGACCCAGCTGCCCTTATACAAGGAAATATATTGCATTAACAGGTGTCTGCTGTTGCCTGCTATATAATTATAAAAGCACCACTGTCTTTGTATAAGGAGAAGTCCATGTTTAACAGGCATACTCTGTTACTGCATTATGTATTTGAGTTGGTCTTGGCATAAACTTAAACACTCCATATTTTATTAGCAAGCCAGCTAATCAAATATCTCTGTTTTTGATGTACTGGTAAATTTGTTTACAGGCATACAATGTATGTTTGGTGAGTAATAATTATTCATTCATCTAGTCAGTCACATAGCAGCTTTATATTTAACTAATGTTATAATGTGAGTTCACATACAACAACATATCTCATTAGTTTCTTCGAAACTTGCTCAGAGACATAAAGGGTGTAGTAGAATAGTGGCCATTCATTCATCCAGTCACATAGCAGAATAATAGTCATATGATTTCACTGACAACACAGTGTGAATGAACAGAGTTTGTAACATCACCACCGTAGAAGTCTGCTTATTGTAATAAATACATTTGCAACATTAATAAAGGAACGTCTGGAAAAATCAAATGATGCTAGTGATACTCTGCTATATGCAACAGCTTTGTAACATTTAGCACTGCAATACACACACAGACACACACAGACACACACACACACACACACACACACACACACACACACACACACACACACACACACACACACACACACATACAATTCATACCTGTAATTCTTACATATTGCAGTTATTAAAACACAAGCTGAAGACTCTGAGGTTGTATTGCAAATTAAATATTTGTGCCAAACACAGTACCACATAGTACCAATGTCTACCAATGTCTAAGCACAGTTAGCCATCAGCAGCTTAGAAAGCACAGGAGATGGGACTAAGCAGCATATACTGCCTTTTGCTTTTTTTGGTCACACTGGCGTACCCCACACTAACCTGAAAAGGATATCTCTGAAGTGCACTCTCATTGCATATTTATTTTTGAACAATATCAGCTCATACAGAAAAATGTTATGTAATTCAGTCTGATTTTAAAATTCACTGGGCAACTTCAGGCATTCTACTTGACATGTTTGATTATACGGCATGCATTAATCCGAATCCTGTGAAAAAGTTCATTAAAAATAATTGTATAAGAGGTGGCACAGTATACATTATCTCATTGCTACATTACTTCGTAGATAAGGCCCATAGATCCACCGTCCCTGATTACTAATATGCTCTTGTTTTCCTCCTTATTGACTCACACCAAGCTTGTCTACATAAGTCCTTCTTCACATCGTGTGCATTTGTCCCCTTGTACACATGCTTCAACACATTAATGATGTGCAGCAATTTCATTTACTGTACACACACTCGCATCTTTAGGAGTTAACTGCTGATATTTTAAACATCTTAACTGAGTAGTCTCTGCGATACATGAATGCCTTATCCCATTTCTCCTCATGTCTGCCTCTTCACACAAAAATAACATGCTCACAAATATCAGGCTAACTCAGATTTCTTAAATAATTTCAAGGATGCAATCTCCATTAGCATACTAAGTACTTAGAACAGTGTTGTGCTCTTACAGTTACTAGTTAATGCTAAGACTTTAAGGTATGGCTTAAGCTGTCAATAGTGTTATAAAGTAGAAAGGCACTCTGTAAGTTGCTGCCTCACTCTACAGACAGTACGATCCCACAGTGGCAGAGCATTTTAGCAAGTCTTACACAATTACATTTATGTGTTAGCTGTAAAATGACTGGGGTCCAGCTGAACATTTCCACACAACAAAATGCAATGGCTAGTCCATTGAATACTGTACCTCTTTATGTCTCCTTTCTTCTTCCATTGTTGAGTACTCACACAAATTATGGTTAGCCAAGCAAACACAGCACAGACACTCTGCATGTTCCTTGCAGTAAAACTCCAATAACTTGATGTGATCCTGGCACTTTCTCTCCTGTAGGTCCTTGAGGGGGTCTGTACGTAGGTGGTCTTTAAATACTGGATTGTTCAAGTGTGGTTTTATGTGAGTTTGGCAGTAAGAGGCAATACAGGTCAAACAGGTCTCTTCGGCTTTGTATGCCTGGCAAATGTCACATGGGATTTCGCCAGGTTGAAGCATATTACCTTCCAGCTCTGTATTTCCTCTAAGCCTGGTTAGAATATTCTGAAGGCTAGTACTTTTGTTAATATTTGGTTTCTCTGGAAAAGAATACCTACACTGGGGACATCTGAAAAAACCAGTTTCATCTACCTGTCTCCATGCCTTCGCTAAGCAGTCCTGGCAGTAACTGTGTCCGCATGGAGTTGTTACTGGATTTTCAAATGTTTGCAGGCATACAGGACAAGTCAGATCTTGTGCCAGTTGCCATAAAGTGGAAGCTTCTGCAGCCATTGTAATGATAAATGTACATGAAAGCAGAAAACAAAAGCACTAAAGCAGTGGTGTACAGTGATCAAAGTTCAAATGATTATAGAGTGAAAACAAGGAAACAATCGAAGGATATTGGATAAATGGTATTTGTTTTTTGTTTCTTGTAAAAGTTGCAGGACTGCAGTGATGGTATCAGATTTCCCAGAATGACAAATGCGGAAATACCAGATTTACTTGTCATTTCTTGAGAAATGACACACCTCTCAGTTTTAAAGGAAACAATATAAAATATGGAAATGATATTGAACATGCACAACAGAAACTCACTTGTGTTTAAACAAGATCTGATTAAGACACAGTTTTAATCTCATGGGACATGAAAGGAAAGTGCTGGCTTTCTGATGAACTTAATGCTATTTATGTAACGTAAAGGTTTGGTCTGTCACTAAAACTAATCTCCTGTTTTCCTACCCAAATATCCATTTGTACTTATACTCCAGTTCATATCTACTCCTTTCCAAGCAATCTAGTCTTATGCTGACTACTCTAAACTAACAAATATCCTTTACTACCTCCTGGGGATGTCTCATCTTTTTCCAATTCTGTTAAAACAGTACAAACTGACCACTTATACCTTCTCTATGTGCATTCCTACTAAATTTATTAAACCTTTTCTTTTTACTTATGCTTTGGTTTATACCAAAGTGTGTTTTATCTACTTTTCTGTTTTAGTTTTGTGATTTTTGATTTAATATGGCTTCATGTGTTATAGTTATACATTGTGGCTGAAAATGAGCCCCATGGTCAATTCTATCTTCCTCTTCTAAAATACACAGTCTAAACTAAAAATATTAAATAAATTATACTCATGGTTTTCACACCATTGTGAAATGTAATACATAGAAGGATACAATGTAAAGTAAGACTGTGTGTGTGTGTGTGTGTGTGTGTGTGTGTGTGTGTGTGTGTGTGTGTGTGTGTGTGTGTGTGTGTGTCTGTGTGTGTGTGTGTGTGTGTGTGTATACACGCAAACCTTTCTTCATGGAGGACCTATTACACTGGCCATCTATGTCTTGTTTTGTCATCATAGAAGTTTTCTAAGGTGGTTACTATTTATCGGCATTCTATGCACCCCAAATCATGCAGTCCCAGGGTTTAACCCGTGTTGCCTCTCATGATCAGTACTTCACTGAGTTCAGTAGTTGTCTGCCTTTATAAAACAGTTGTCCTAAAGTGCATCATATACAGATCTTGTTTTAAGATTTCTGCTTTACTCGTATGATGTTACAAATCACTGACTTCAGTATCACTAATAAAAGAAAGGCTCTCAGCTCAAGGAAGCATAGAAGCAGGAATTCCTGACTGAGGATACATTATTTATTCATGTCACTTATTCAAAGTGACAAAAACTTAATGGATTTTTGACCAAAACAAGGGGGTTGAAATTCCATTTGACTGCAATATTGGCTCTGTTTTATGTTCTTTTTTTGGTTAGCATTGACTGATATGTTCCCACATGGACTTATCATCCCAGATCATCCTGTGGGATGGGTCTTCTCCATCCACAAGCAAATACCTTTTCTTCAGTAATCTTACTGTCTGGACTGTGGTCTAGAGTCAAGAGGTGAGAAGCCATCTTTTATTTATTTATTTATTTATTTAAATTTGTTTACCAGGGAGAACACTTTTTATCCAATGACCAATTACTTCCTCAGTTAGGATCTTTTATTGGAAATTCAGATTTTCTACATAGGCCTTAATTCCCTACCCAGGTAGATGATGTGAACACCTGCATCTGTGAGGTCCTGCTATAACTTTACTTTACCTTTTCCTTGTGTATATGCATACTGGTAGACATAAGCTACGCCCTGAAGACTACTGCACAACCCACTTGGCAGTGCCAAGCACAAGTCCCTCAGCATTGTGCTGTGTGTTGTATAGTCATCCCTCCAGAGGGTGTCAGCACAGCACCACAGCTAAGTAGACTATTTCCCTTTCCTCAGCATGGTTGGGATAGCACTGGTCATTCTCTCTCTTAGCCACCCCTGGCCAACTCCAATAGCATCCAGGCTATTACTTAAACCAAAGTCACCCAGGTCATTGTCACAACTTCATTCTTGTATACCACAGACCCAACTTACAATACTGACTCTTTTGCAGCCACATCCCCTATGCATGGGGTAGAATCCCCATCCTGCTACTAATATACTCTACTTCAAGATCACTGGGTCTTAAATAATAGATACACTCTTACAATGAACATATCTGATAAGGTGGCCCTTCTGTTTGCTGACTAAGCTCACAAGTCCCACATAATTAATAAATGGTGCCATAGCCAGACTGACAGACATAAATGTGACTGAGGTTGTGAGTTATTATGCACATATATAAAATTATTTGATTAAATATTTACTCGGTATCATACAAAAAAGCAAAACCAAGGTTTACCTAGAATGCATTTAGTAATGCATAGCTAGCTGCTTATTTATTTACTTAGTTAACATTTGTTTACTGGGAAAGTCCGACTTGGAACAAAGTCAATTTTCAGTAGAGACCCCGAGAGAAACACTCCGGACACATGTCTTTGTAACATGGGAGGAAACCAGAGCACCCAGAGGAAACCCACACAAGCACAGGGAGGACATGCAGACTCCACACAGAAGGCACTCCAGTCGAGAACTGAACCGTAGAACCTCTTGCTGTAAGGTGACAATGCTACAGAAATAATAATGGAAAAATGAGACAAGAAAACAGAAAAATAAATCTGCATCAAACATAAAAATATTGTCTCATTGAAAGAAACATAAAAGTTTAAAATGAATTACTAACTCAGATAAGAGAAATGAAAGGTAGAGGTAGCTTTAAGAAAAGTATAGACAACCGTATGAGAAACTGGAAATTTTAAATATTGTAAACAACTGGACAGGCAGAAAAAATTATGTCAATCTTTGCCTGAAGTGTATTATGCATATGTGTACTTATGCATAAACTATAAAATAAAAATATAAAAAAATATATATACGGGCGTACAAATGAAATAAGTCATAGCGTAAAGGTGTTTTGCTTTTTTTCTGGTGTGTTAGAATATGTTCCATAAGGTATTAATGACCAAAAGAGAAGCTCCATTTGAGATGAAAGCTTATAGGACCATTAGCTAAGGCAGGCATTCAAAACCAGTACATATCACAAATATATAGAAATTACTTTATATACAGGTGTATACAGTAGTACATATTAGTAGAAGATAATTGGAATGCTAATCACATTGTCAGAGAGTCAAAGTTATTGTGCAGCTGGGTCATTATACTAAAAAAAATTCTTAACAATCTGGGTACCTTTGGTGCCACATGCTAGAGATAGAGCAGATAAGCACATCTATTTAACATCCTTAGACAGACATTTTAGTTAAGTGATGGACAGATCAATAAAAAAATGCTATATTGAGCAATTCATAAAAAATTGAAAAATCTGGACACCCAAGATGGCTGCACATTGATAAACAGGTTATCTCCCAGTGAGAAACATGAAAAACTTAAAAAATAAAAAAGCCAAACAAAGCTATCGATTTCAGTAAAATTCAGTTACTAGTTATTATTTACACTGCCCGGATGGACAGTTGTAGAAAATAAGAACAAAATCAATCAGAAATGAAGAAGAGGAAAAAAATGGCTCAAGTTTCAGCTTCGGTACAGGAAATACTTTCAGTAATTAAGAGGAAACAATAAATCAAATGCACATTGAGGTGTTTAAAATAATTGAAACACTGAAGGAATATATAAAATCTAATTACAAAAGTCTGGAAAATAGAGGAAGCTTTAACTAGCTGTTCAGAAGAACTGATAAAACTGCAAAAATCATACATTAAAATGAAGAAAAGGCTGGGTAAGCATGAAGTTTCTCAACAACAGCTGTTTCAGAAAACATTAGAGTTAAAAAAATGAGTACACAGAGAAAAATCTGAGATTTTCTGCAGTGTCAGAGAAATTGGAAGGAACAGACTTCAGTTGTGTTGTTGTTTGCCACAGCGGAACATTTACGCATGTCTTTCGAACGCCCACCCAACCGCGGGGAGGACATGCAGACTCCACACAGAAGGCACTCCCCGCACTCCAGCCGAGAATCGAATGGGAGAACCTCTTGCTGTGAGGCAACAATGCTACCGCTGCACCACCGTGGATGTGAGGAACAGACTTCAGTAATTTTATCAAAATACAAATAAGCCACTGGACTGGTGTACTACAGCAGGATTTGTTAACTGAGAAGAACCATCATGTGTATGCTTCAAATCTGGTCAAGAGAAAGCAGCCAGAACCTTTATTAGTAAAAATGCAATCATACCAGTAAAATGAGCTGCTTTTAACGAAAGTGTGGCAGAAGGGAAAATTATTACAAATTGGGAAAAACACAGTGTTGTGGAAAATGACAATTCAGTTTACAGCAGCCAAAATAAATTCAAACTGCTGTGTTCAGTTATCTTCAAAATATTTTTTCCCGGAGGATCAAATATATTTTTATTTGGAGAACAGGCTAAGTCAGGTATAAAAGAAGGTTTAGCCAATAAAGAGTCAGCCAGCAAGCAGAAGGGGACTTGACTTCTCCTTCTTCTAAAAATAACAAAACTCATGGAAATACTATGCCAGTAAAACATTCCCATTGTTCCAGAAGTAAATACTTGAGTGACAGAAAAAGCACAGGAGCTGACTAGAAGAATCAAGACTACCCCCGGGATTCATGAAGCACGGCGCAAGGACGGTGTTAGCCTTGCGCCAAGCGTGTGGCATAGAGATGGCGCAGCAGCACCATATGCATATTAATGAAGGTGCGCTGCCGCACCGTCCACGTGCACAGGAAATGTGCGCAAGTGCAGGAGGTGTGTTTAAGCGCTGCACGGAGGTGTGAACATGTCTGCTACAGTCACGCAACCTAAAATGCTGATTAGTACAGCCTACCTCTAATAGTAATCAATCCTGTCAGTGTCCGTGGATACTGAAATGTATGCAAAGCATACAAGACAGTTCTGCGAACACTAAAATAAAATCATAGGAGTAAACACACAATCACGTAGCTGAATGTTGAGCCCCCGTCCCTAGAACTATTACATTTAAAACCCCATGTCCGTATTTCATTGTTGTGTTGATTTTCATACCAAGTGGAAGTGAAACACAGCATGTTTGCGCACCGCTGCCCTTTGCTAAGCCTAGCCTAATGGTTAGAGCTTTTGCTTAATGTCTGCCCATTCATCTTTGTCTGGACGCCCCAAAAATGAATGGGTATAACCTGGGTCAACCTACAATGTCATGAAAGATAAGTATTTGTGTGTACCTATGTGCATGAATTACAGCATGTGGAAGACCAAATATGCTAGGGTTGGCCTCACAACCATAATGGTATCAGAGATATGTAGAGTAAGCAATGTGTACTGCTGTCTGTGCCATGGGCTAACAACCAGAGAAGGGATGGATGGTGTGTATGTGGATTTTTGGGGGGGGTGATGGGTAATGTAATAATCAGCCAAGGGAAGACTGGGTCGGATGTACAATAGGTGAAATGGAGGTGTACGAGGGAGCAGTGGGAGAATCCAAAATTAAATAAAGAACATACATTCACATCCCCAATACACCCTGTCAGGTCATATTGCAGAACACAATCCCACAAACATATGAACATTAAAATGTACGATACACATGTACAGAAACTGTACCGGCTCACACCACATAATGGTTTGGCCTGAACTGGGCCATCCAACCCCTACACACCTGGATACATAATGGAATACCCATCGTCCCCTCCACAGCACACCACCTCCCCCTTGCTGAACATCCACCAAAACAACCCATACTCGGGCTGCTAGCTTGGGCCAGCCATATCTGCACACAGTGCCCCCTACCCACATCTAGTAGGCAGTCTCACCCTAAGCAGTCTCAGGCCTGCAAACTAGGTATCCCATGCATGTATAACCCTCCGTCATTTTCATATAACCAAAAGAATGGGGGTCATCGGTGTCCACTATTTATGGACATCCCTCATGGGATAAGTGACTATTCTCAAGATTAGACTTGGTGGCACAACACAATTTCCACCCCCGTTGACATCTGGACACAAGTTGGATTAGCAGTACTTGTCCACAACCCTGCTCACCCTGCACCCAGTCCTGCAGAACCTACAACCCGGGATTAAACACCTGACATGACGCATGTCTCCCCATGTGCATTATTGGGAATATATACCTTTAAAATGTTCCCAAAAAACTTCCCCATAGCCATCTTCCAAATAATACATGTCCACAAATTGTATACCCTGTCCAGGTTACACGTCGTAATGATGCACACAACCCCTATATACAAACGGTGCAGGTCCCTCCCGGATGCGGGTGTTCATATACATGGCCATGTAAAATCCCAGATATGTAGTCATATATCTATAAATGTACATACTTATAATGCTCATAGCTACACATCACACATACATGCATATAAGTAGTTGTCAAGTATGTGTCCTATTCATAAATATGTATACTTGCAAATGTATACATATGTCTCTCAAAAACATATGAACATTAACATGTACTATACATATGTACACCAACCAACTGTCACATTTGTTGCCAGTAGTGTGGAATGCCTGTAGTAAAGTGATATATCCTAACTACCATCCATGCAGAATGTATCACAGATGGTTTAGTGGTCAAACCAGTGACTATGGTGTTTTTGTTCCTGGGTCCAAGCCATACAAGGACTGCTAATTTTATATGATGCCCAGAATAATGGCTGTTGGATATAGGGTGATTAAGGCACTTTGAAGTAGACATAAGCGGGTATGTGCAGCGGTAAGCGGCGGCCATTCAACAGTATGAGAAATGTAAATAAGTATGTAGGTGTATATGCATGTGTATGTACAGGCAGATATACATATACATATACATATATATATATATATATATATATATATATATATATATATATATCCATGAAGAATGAAAATAAAGCATTCATAACGAATGCAAAGGAAAACAGCAGCGGAACCCCTATATTATATATGCTGTCATATCAATCTGGCCAGAGGTGAGCAACCCTGCTGCATCTCCAACCACAGGTAGGATGCTAACAGTAGAACTATCTTTGTCCACGTGCTAAGTCTGACTTTCAAACAGGTACAGGACAGTCCCAGTCTCCAGTCGGATGAGTCAAAAACCAGAAGATGACTTGAACACCCTGACCATTATATGAACATATGTTCCAGGACTATAAGCTTGGGATGTCTGAATTTACTTGGAGTGAGCCAACATACGGGAAGTGTCTAGAGCAGTAGGGTGTGGCACATGTATAGTGGTGTGGTTATTTTCCAACTGGAGAATGGATGACTGCTGTGTTAGTGAAGTGTTGCGGCGTGTGTTTGGGTAACTATGAACCATGGGTATACCATGCAAATGAAGCAGCACAGCAATAGTGTAGTGGTTAGAGCATCCGCCTAATGAGCAGATGTACAGCACACACCATTTACAATGCGGAATCCGTATACGAGCATATTCTGACAATTTTATGCTGTATAATGATATAATACCATTGAAATGTGAACTGGAGTGACGTATCACAGTAAGAATGGAAACGGTGTCTGCGTGATGGGAAGCAGCGGTTAAACATGGCGAAACGGAAAACTGCTGCTGAAATGTGTTGTACTCACCCTTTGTCCAATGGCCCTTGTTCTGCCCAGCAACACAATAAACCGCCTTAGCAAGGCTCGACGCCAGGGCCCTACACACCACAACCAATGTGATTTACCACTAAGCCATGGCAGTTATACTTAACTCTGATGTTATTACAAACATAGCAGACAGCACAGTCATTCAACAGTATGATCAAAAAAAAATAATCATGTAGATGTATATGCATGCGTACGTACAGATATATATATATATATATATATATATATATATATATATATATATATCTGTACGTACAGATATATATATATCTGTAAAGAACAAACATGGTCACAATAAAGCATTCATAATGAATGCGAAGGAAAACAGCAGCAGAACTCCAGTATTATTTAGTGATGTCATATCAAGCTGGCCAGAGGTGAGCAAACCACCTGCATCTCCAACCACAGGTAGGATGCTAACAGTGGGACTAACTTTGTCCACATGCTAAGTCTGACTTTCAAACAGGTACAGGCTACTCTCAGTCCCCAGTCGGATGAGCCGAAAACCGGAAGACTATTTGAACACCCTTACCATTATATGAACGTATGTTCCAGGACTATAAGCTTGGGACATCTGAATATACTTGGAGTACGTCAGCATGTGGGATGGGTCTAAAGGAGTGGAGCATGTGTAGTGGTGTGGTTTTTCCAACTGGAGAATGGATGACTGCTGTGTTAGTGAAGTGTTGAGGCGTGTGTTCGGGTAACTATGAACCATGGGTATACATCAAAATGAAGCAGCACACCAATAGTGTAGTGGTTAGAGCATCCACCTAACGAACAGGCATTCATGGTTCAAGTTCAACTATAGTACATATCATTTTCCATGTGGAATGAATGTCGTTCTACTGTAAAACCGACATAACACGTAAACGGGAACTTGAGTATCGCATGGGACTTTTAACCAGATCCATTCAATCAAAGTGGTACTGTCATAATGAATAAGGCACAAGTAAGCACAAATAAGCAGCAGTAAAC
This sequence comes from Protopterus annectens, assembly GCF_019279795.1. Lineage (NCBI taxonomy): Eukaryota > Metazoa > Chordata > Ceratodontiformes > Protopteridae > Protopterus > Protopterus annectens. The sequence goes on along the minus strand of NC_056733.1, from coordinate 72,673,834 downwards.
ATATATAACAAACAGTAAGCAAATCTGAGTGCGCTTGCGTGGGTGCAAGCAGTGCCCAGCATAGGAAATGTATATAAGTATCTACAGATGTAATAGATATAGATATATATATATATATATATATATATATATATATATACACACACACACACACACACACACACACACACACACACACACACACACACACACACACACACACACACACACACACACACACACGCACACACACAGACACACAGACACACACACACAGTTGGCAAGTCTGGGATTAGAACACTGACCTAACTACTTTATCACACTTCAGCAATATGCAGTTACAGAACGCACTACAGAGACTACTGGGCTATGACTTTCCCAGAGGTGTATTTCTAGGTGAGTGACATCAGCAGCCTTGTCAAAGTTGAGTATATGAATTGTACGGACTGTGAGTAGCCGAAAAAGCATTTCTCTCTACACAATCTGAGACAGACAGACACACACACAATCACACACACAATTGGCAAGTCTGGGGTTAGAACTACTACCTAACTAGTTTATCACTACAGCAGTACACAGTTATGGGACGCACCATGGAGATTACTGAGCTACAGCTCTCCCAAAGGTGTATTTCACATTGGATGACCTCAGCAGGCTTGTCATAATACTGCTATGGGGAGGGCAGTGCGTGCATGGGTCATAACCCATTCATGTAGGGGTTGACATGCCACATGTGGGCACACACAGGGTCATATGTCACAGGTACGTGTATACAGCTACTAGATGACTACTTCCTTGTACAGTCATGTTGCACAGCTGGCACGTGCATCACATATTCTGTCATGCTGACAGATACTGGTGGCTAATATCTGCAGTGAATGACATCTGCACCTCATGTGTTTGGGGCCCTTTGGCTGTGTGCTGGGTGGGACAGGCCTGGATGGCTCACTGTCACAGTCACCCTCTTCCACACATCTATGTCCGTCTACCTTTGGCTTATTATAGTGTGTTGTCCTTACATATATGCCTGTATTCCTATCCACTGTGTGTGCAAGGCAGGAGTGGTGCATACTGACATGTGTCTGCATGAAGAACTGCGACTGCCAGATATGTCTGGACCACTGGTGTTTGCAGACCTGGCCTTCATGTGTTTAAGTATGTGAGCATGCCCAGTATGACCTTTCAGTATGTTGTTGACTGACATTGCCTTCATACCTTCAAGTGTGTGAGCATGCCCAGTATGGCCATCTATCCATCTGTATCGCATGTGTGGATCAAGTCCAGGTAGCTTGTACTGCTGTGCTGACCTTTGTGTTGTATACCGACAGGTAGCATGCTGTGTCTGCAGGGTTTCCATCAGTCATTTGGCATTGACTGTTGCTACATGTCTGCATAGCGGGGGGGGGTTACACACCTGACTGTATCTACATTCCTACACAGGAGCGGGGGGCACACCTGGCTGTTGCTATAAGTGTACGTTGGATGTGGGGGACACACCTGACACTTGCACACATTTGCTAGGACTGTACTGGTATGTCAGGTACTCCATTTCAGTGTGTAGTCTTACCTATTGTGCTGGCTAGAGGCATACCAGTGTACTACAGATCTTAGCTTTAATTACCAACATATTAGTTTCTGACTTCCTAGCCTTCACAACTTACATCCAACTGCCTAGCCTGCTGTAGTCTGTCTGTGTGGGTCTGTAGCGGGGTTACTCATAGGGCACATTCAGAGGCCATAGTACAGCATTTGTTTGTGTCTGTCTACACCTGTCCTGCTGGCTGAGACTTGTGTGGGTCTTATGGACAAACATGTCACTCAGCCCATTACCTGTAGTGGGTTTTGTCACCCTGTGTAGTACTGGCTACTATGGTGACTCCAGTATGTGTTACAGATGTCATGGTACCACTATGGGTGTCTACTGTCTGCTGCCTTAACATTTGGCCAACCAATTACCTTGCATGCTCACATCCATACCATAGCTACAAGTAACAACACATTGTAGAAAAAAAGTAACACCCACCAGGGCAGAATCGAATGAAACACTTTCAGTTACCACAAAGTCCAGCAGCCAAACCACGAAGGTGGACACACGTCAAGAATTTATTGAACAGGCACAGGTTGCAAACTAGTACAGACTAAGCATTAAAGAATGCTTTCGCCAAACAGTTAGGCATCTTCAGAGTCATAACAAAAACAGCCATCTCAAAACGTTTTAAATACCCTACTCCCCATTCCGATTGGTTGAATCAAACATTTCCCACTCAAAAATACTTTGGTTATAAAAAACCCCATAAGTTACTAAAAATTAATAATTTAATAGTTTTAAAAAACATTTTTATATAGACATAAATGTTTAATGAAATACTCCTCAAACTTAAGTTTTATTCCGTTTCATATAAATATGAAAATAAAAATGAAAATAAAAATGAAAAAATAAAAATGCAAATACCAATAAATTGCATTCACTTTACTGTAATAAGTGAATTCAAAATTGAAACATTAAACACTTAAACGCTTTAAAAAACATTGAAAAAACATTGTGTAACTCTATGAATTAAGTTTATTTATATCTGCTGGGATCTTAATTTTAAAATAGGTTTGATAGAAATGTGGTCATTTAACCCTGGGGGTCTACAGGCATCTAGTCTAATTTGCCAGTCTGTTTCCAAAGCACCAACCCGGTTGACCACATCACCACCTTCACCAGAATCAATTACGACCTATAACAAAGAATAAAACTTCTTAAAATCCCTACATTTTGTAGTGTGTAAATAAAGTCGTTGTGCAAATCTTTCTTTTTAATAGACCTTGAATGCTCAGAAATCCGATCTCAAGCCTCCTAATAGTTTTGCCTACATAGTAGGCATTACACAGGAACAGGAGGCGAGATATACAAGGTTTTTGTACAACAATTGCACTGTCCCGGACATTTGATGGTGTATTTAAACCCTTCTACACACACATATGAACCTTCGTTCACAAACCTACACCATCTACAAAATCCACATTTTCTCATATTTGACTTGTAGTTTTTTAATTTATTCTTTTCTAAAATATCTTTCAAATTCTCCCCTCTACTATACACAATGTTAGGACTTTTACCCAAAATCTTTTTAACCTCATCACTTAGAGAAAAGTTCCATACTTCCTTAACCATTTCAATAATAGCAGGTGTCATCCCATTGTATTTTACCACTAAACGTAGGCCGTCCACCTGTTCCTCCTTCCTACCTTCCTTCACTTCTCTTAACGTTAATCCACCAAGTAAAATCGGGGCATATCTACCCTTTCTCTCTCTGTTTATATCCCTTTTAACACTGATTAACAATTTTAAAGGATATCCACGGTCAAGAAACATTCCAATCAGTTTAAACATTTCATCTTTAAAGTCCTCTTCTTGACTTACTAACCTAGATGTTCTGACCATTTGGGCCTTAATTAGTCCCTTACGTTGATGAAATGGATGGTAACTATTAAAATGTAAAAGGAGTTGGAGTAATTTTCCTTCCTAAAAATATTACTTGTGAAACCCCCTTCCTTTTTACATATCAACACGTCCAAGTAGGAAATACTCTCATTTTTCCATTTAAAAGTGAATTTCAAAAAGTTCGTTGTTTTTCCCAAATATTCCACAAATTCATTTGATGAGTCCTGATCGCCCTTCCATAATATCAGTACGTCGTCCAAAAACCTATTGTACATGAGAATTTTCTCTCTGTATTTATTAGATCTAAAAATATATTCCCTCTCCCATGTCAATAGTACCGCGTTGGCAAACAGGGGGGCACATTTCGCCCCCATTGCCACTCCTAGTACTTGCTGGAAGAGGTCCCCTTCAAAAACCAAAAAATTGTTTTTCAGCACAACTTCCATCATGTCTAATAGGAGATTCATTTTCTGTCCATTAAACAGGCCACTCTTAACCATGGCTTCAAAAAATAACTCCAGGCCTTCTTCCTGTGGAATAACCGAGAACAGATTGACCACATCTATGGTCAAAAACCCAAAGTCTCCCTCAATTCTTCCTAAATCTTTAAACCTTTTCAAACAGTGCCAAGAGTCTTTTATAATATGTTCAACATCGTCAAACATAGTTTTGAGTGAAATGTCAATAAATGCTGCTATAGGTTCAGTTTTAGAACCTCTTGCACTTACAATAGGCCTGTATTCCAATCTATCAGCACCCTTATGTGTCTTTGGAATACCAAACAATGTCGGTATTTTTGGAAATTTAACTACTAAAAAGTCATATTCACTTTCATTGATTGAGCCTTGAGAAAGGGCATCCTGTAAAAACACATCAATTTTCATGTAGGCCCTATTTATTTCATTTCTTGACACAGCTTTATATGTTTCATCCCTGTTTAATAACGCTGTAATATCAGAGATGTAATCTATGTTAGTCATAATCACTGTGCCCCCTCCCTTGTCGGGCTTCATGAATCTGTACAACTCAGGTTTTTTCAGTGTGTCCAATAAATCTCTTTCTTTCTTTGTTAAGTTGTCATCTAATACTTTACAATTTTTTACCATTTCTCTCGTATGGGCCTCCACTATTTTTTCAAAACATAACACTTCCTTGTGGAATGGAGGCATAAATGCACTTTTCCTTTTAAATTTATTATTAATTGAGGTGGGGTTGTTCACATTAATCATTTCACTTTTCCTCCCCCCTGCAAAAAACATTTTCAGATGCATCTGTCTAGTAAACATCTTTGTTTCCACCAATGTTTTTACAATATCAGGTTTATACATGGGCACAAATTTGACCCCTTTTGAAAATAACTCAAAATATTCGTTGTTAATATTTAAATCAGTGTAATTGTAAATACAATAATCATTTTTACGATAAATTTTAAAATTGTTTCCTTCTTTGATAACAAATTCATAGTTGTCAAAATATTCAACCACATTACCATTTTCTTGAATACTTCTTTCATGTATTCCTTCTGTGTTACAATATGGAACAAGCATATTGTTTTCGTTCCCTACACAGTCTATCTCTTCCATGTTTACCAAAGGTACCATGGCATTGTCATCGTTTAAACAACTCGTTTCATAAACAGAATTTACACAACCGTTGATGTTCCTCCCTTCATTGTTAACCAACTCACAAACATTTTTCCCAGCAGAACCTTCAATACACATTGTTTCGTTACCATAAAAATTCCCACCCACCAAAGGATTCTCGTCTGTTAATACCTCCCTCTTCTGTTGATTCTCCCATTGTAATTTTCTTGTAATTCCCCCCGATTTGTTCCCCTGTTGCGCAGCCTCTCGGATCTTCGAGGCTGGTCTTCCGTACCTAAAAAATCGTTTGACCTGTGCAACCCTTCATTAAAATCATTAAAATCATTAAAATCATGAACTTCTTCTTCACCTATAACTTCACCCACATTCTCGTTAGTTACTTCAAATCGCCTGTATTTAATCCCAGGTGGGTATGCACATTTGTGTTTATAGTCTACACTATCCCTTTTGAGTTTCCTTTCCTTAGTTTCAGAGCTTTTTAAAACAAACATTTCAATACTTCTGATTACCCTGTCAAAATTACTTTTGTATTGCTCATACAATAAATCCGTAGTGATACTCACATACAACTGCTTTATTTCACCCTTAATTTCATTCAATTTGATGTCATTGTTTTTAATAATAATGTCCAGCATTTCCAACCCTGTTTGATTAAACAAGTTCACAAGTTCTTTAAACGCTGCCGATCCTTCTTCCACTCCCATGGGTCTTTTCCAGATCCGGAGCCCCTTCGGTACCTGGTTTAGACCTCTGGATTCTGTCAAAAACTTCGTGTCTAGCTGGATTGCACGATATTTTTTACACAATTTTTCGTAATTCAAAATCTGCTCCCTTACACAAGGTTTCACCACCGCTTTTTGGCTCCTAATGTTAATGTCCCGTATTGACGGCTCGTCAAACCAGGAAGTAATGTCAAAGCCGTCGTTCGGCTCTATCCCATTCGGGTCCACAAAAACACCTTTAACATTCTAAACCAGGTACCGAAGGGGCTCCGGATCTGGAAAAGACCCATGGGAGTGGAAGAAGGATCGGCAGCGTTTAAAGAACTTGTGAACTTGTTTAATCAAACAGGGTTGGAAATGCTGGACATTATTATCAAAAACAATGACATCAAATTGAATGAAATTAAGGGTGAAATAAAGCAGTTGTATGTGAGTATTACTACGGATTTATTGTTTGAGCAATACAAAAGTAATTTTGACAGGGTAATCAGAAGTATTGAAATGTTTGTTTTAAAAAGCTCTGAAACTAAGGAAAGGAAACTCAAAAGGGATAGTTTAGACTATAAACACAAATGTGCATACCCGCCTGGGATTAAATACAGGCGATTTGAAGTAACTAACGAGAATGTGGGTGAAGTTATAGGTGAAGAAGAAGTTCATGATTTTAATGATTTTAATGAAGGGTTGCACAGGTCAAACGATTTTTTAGGTACGGAAGACCAGCCTCGAAGATCCGAGAGGCTGCGCAACAGGGGAACAAATCGGGGGGAATTACAAGAAAATTACAATGGGAGAATCAACAGAAGAGGGAGGTATTAACAGACGAGAATCCTTTGGTGGGTGGGAATTTTTATGGTAACGAAACAATGTGTATTGAAGGTTCTGCTGGGAAAAATGTTTGTGAGTTGGTTAACAATGAAGGGAGGAACATCAACGGTTGTGTAAATTCTGTTTATGAAACGAGTTGTTTAAACGATGACAATGCCATGGTACCTTTGGTAAACATGGAAGAGATAGACTGTGTAGGGAACGAAAACAATATGCTTGTTCCATATTGTAACACAGAAGGAATACATGAAAGAAGTATTCAAGAAAATGGTAATGTGGTTGAATATTTTGACAACTATGAATTTGTTATCAAAGAAGGAAACAATTTTAAAATTTATCGTAAAAATGATTATTGTATTTACAATTACACTGATTTAAATATTAACAACGAATATTTTGAGTTATTTTCAAAAGGGGTCAAATTTGTGCCCATGTATAAACCTGATATTGTAAAAACATTGGTGGAAACAAAGATGTTTACTAGACAGATGCATCTGAAAATGTTTTTTGCAGGGGGGAGGAAAAGTGAAATGATTAATGTGAACAACCCCACCTCAATTAATAATAAATTTAAAAGGAAAAGTGCATTTATGCCTCCATTCCACAAGGAAGTGTTATGTTTTGAAAAAATAGTGGAGGCCCATACGAGAGAAATGGTAAAAAATTGTAAAGTATTAGATGACAACTTAACAAAGAAAGAAAGAGATTTATTGGACACACTGAAAAAACCTGGGTTGTACAGATTCATGAAGCCCGACAAGGGAGGGGGCACAGTGATTATGACTAACATAGATTACATCTCTGATATTACAGCGTTATTAAACAGGGATGAAACATATAAAGCTGTGTCAAGAAATGAAATAAATAGGGCCTACATGAAAATTGATGTGTTTTTACAGGATGCCCTTTCTCAAGGCTCAATCAATGAAAGTGAATATGACTTTTAGTAGTTAAATTTCCAAAATACCGACATTGTTTGGTATTCCAAAGACACATAAGGGTGCTGATAGATTGGAATACAGGCCTATTGTAAGTGCAAGAGGTTCTAAAACTGAACCTATAGCAGCATTTATTGACATTTCACTCAAAACTATGTTTGACGATGTTGAACATATTATAAAAGACTCTTGGCACTGTTTGAAAAGGTTTAAAGATTTAGGAAGAATTGAGGGAGACTTTGGGTTTTGACCATAGATGTGGTCAATCTGTTCTCGGTTATTCCACAGGAAGAAGGCCTGGAGTTATTTTTGAAGCCATGGTTAAGAGTGGCCTGTTTAATGGACAGAAAATGAATCTCCTATTAGACATGATGGAAGTTGTGCTGAAAAACAATTTTCTGGTTTTGAAGGGGACCTCTTCCAGCAAGTACTAGGAGTGGCAATGGGGAAATGTGCCCCCTGTTTGCCAACGGTACTATTGACATGGGAGAGGGAATATATTTTAGATCTAATAAATACAGAGAAAATTCTCATGTACAATAGGTTTTGGACGACGTACTGATATTATGGAAGGGCGATCAGGACTCAGCAAATGAATTTGTGGAATATTTGGGAAAACAACGAACTTTTGAAATTCACTTTTAAATGGAAAAATGAGAGTATTTCCTACTTGGACGTGTTGATATGTAAAAGGAAGGGGTTTCACAAGTAATATTTTTAGGAAGGAAAATTACTCCAACTCCCTTTTACATTTTAATAGTTACCATCCATTTCATCAACGTAAGGGACTAATTAAGGCCCAAATGGTCAGAACATCTAGGTTAGTAAGTCAAGAAGAGGACTTTAAAGATGAAATGTTTAAACTGATTGGAATGCTTCTTGACCATGGATATCCTTTAAAATTGTTAATCAGTGTTAAAAGGGATATAAACAGAGAGAGAAAGGGTAGATATGCCCCGATTTTACTTGGTGGATTAACGTTAAGAGAAGTGAAGGAAGGTAGGAAGGAGGAACAGGTGGACGGCCTACGTTTAGTGGTAAAATACAATGGGATGACACCTGCTATTATTGAAATGGTTAAGGAAGTATGGAACTTTTCTCTAAGTGATGAGGTTAAAAAGATTTTGGGTAAAAGTCCTAACATTGTGTATAGTAGAGGGGAGAATTTGAAAGATATTTTAGAAAAGAATAAATTAAAAAACTACAGGTCAAATATGAGAAAATGTGGATTTTGTAGATGGTGTAGGTTTGTGAACGAAGGTTCATATGTGTGTGTAGAAGGGTTTAAATACACCATCAAATGTCCGGGACAGTGCAATTGTTGTACAAAAAACCTTGTATATCTCGCCTCCTGTTCCTCGTGTAATGCCTACTATGTAGGCAAAACTATTAGGAGGCTTCGAGATCGGATTTCTGAGCATTCAAGGTCTATTAAAAAGAAAGATTTGCACAACGCACTTTATTTACACACTACAAAATGTAGGGATTTTAAGAAGTTTTTATTCTTTGTTATAGGTCGTGTAATTGATTCTGGTGAAGGTGGTGATGTGGTCAACCGGGTTGGTGCTTTGGAAACAGAATGGCAAATTAGACTAGATGCCTGTAGACCCCCAGGGTTAAATGACCACATTTCTATCAAACCTATTTTAAAATTAAGATCCCAGCAGATATAAATAAACTTAATTCATAGAGTTACACAATGTTTTTTCAATGTTTTTTAAAGCGTTTAAGTGTTTAATGTTTCAATTTTGAATTCACTTATTACAGTAAAGTGAATGCAATTTATTGGTATTTGCATTTTTATTTTTTCATTTTTATTTTCATTTTTATTTTCATATTGATATGAAACGGAATAAAACTTAAGTTTGAGGAGTATTTCATTAAACATTTATGTCTATATAAAAATGTTTTTTTAAAACTATTAAATTATTAATTTTTAGTAACTTATGGGGTTTTTTATAACCAAAGTATTTTTGAGTGGGAAATGTTTGATTCAACCAATCGGAATGGGGAGTAGGGTATTTAAAACGTTTTGAGATGGCTGTTTTTGTTATGACTCTGAAGATGCCTAACTGTTTGGCGAAAGCATTCTTTAATGCTTAGTCTGTACTAGTTTGCAACCTGTGCCTGTTCAATAAATTCTTGACGTGTGTCCACCTTCGTGGTTTGGCTGCTGGACTTTGTGGTAACTAAAAAAAACAACACATTGTACTCCATTTGGCAATTGGTAGGTTGATTGACTTACCTTGAAGGTGTGCCAGACTTGAGGATGGTGCTGGAGGGCTGCCTATGTCAGATGCATATAGTACACTCCCTATACATGGTTTAGCAGAGGTAGTGTCATGTTTGGCATCCCTTTTACTGTCAGTGCGAGTCAGAGAGGGTGTCATTCCCTGGGTCCCTACTGTGTCAGTGCATATGCTATGCATTGCCTCTTTGCCAATGCCAGGTCATACTGGGCATGCCTCCTACTGCTTACCGGGTCAGGCTCAGGCTCAGGTTGTTCCCCCTCTGAGTCACTCTGTGCCTATACAGGCCTTGGCATTTGTGGGGGGCTGTGTGGCCCTGCCCCATGCTGTTCCTGCTGCAGCTGTTTCCGCAGGATCATACTGTGTAGCATAGCACATACCATAACAATTTGGGTGCATGTAGCTGGTGAATACTGCAAGGCTCCACCGGATGTGTCCAGACACCGGAACCATATCCTGAGCATCCCAAACACACACTCTATTATATGTCTGGCCTGTGCGTGTGCCTCATTATGGCATTGTTGTTCAGGTGTGTGTGCATTTCTGATGGGTGTCATCAGCCACGGCTCCAGTGGGTACCCAGCATCCCCCACTAGGTGACTGTAGGGGATGTCCATATCGGCAAATCTGTGGTACAGCTATGTCAGATGCCATATTTCTGAATTGTCATAGCTTCCAGGGCAGCCAGCACACACATTCATTATAATGCCCTGGGCATCACATATGACCTGGCAGTTGATGGAGGGGATGCCCCTGCGGTTGATGTAGGCCCTACCCTGTTCACTAGGTTGTGCTTTGATGCATAAGTGCATGCAGTCTATAGCACCCACTACCCCAGGGTATTCTGCTATTTGGTGGAAGAGACGCATATTGCTGGTCAACACCTCACGTGTGTTGAGGAAATAAACTTGCTCATTGGCATGTGCTGACATGGCATCCAGGAACTGGTGGAATAGTCTGGATGCTGATGCCTGTGAGATCCCCATGATATCCCCAGCTGTGCTTTGGGAGGTACCTGTGGCTAGTATACCTAGGCCTACACATACCATGGTATCCACTGGGATGGGTTCCTCTTGGCCAGTTTGATGCGTCAGGTGTGGCTGGCACAGCTCAACAATTTGCTGTAGGAGGTCTCTGTCCACCCAATAGCGCTCCACTATCTCCAGCTCATGTAGACCCTGGTAGGTTACCCTGAGTCTGTACACTCTTCTCTGTCTCCTCACTGTGGGTTGTTCGGCAGCATTCACATCTTCACCACCCTCAGCCTCTTGCACATGTTGTTCTATGTTGTCTGCTGCAGCCCTTCTCATTTTGTAGGTTTGTTTGTTAAAATTTCCCCGCTTGTATACACCGGTGGTGTAGAGTGTGGAGAAAACAGAGGGGAAGGTGTTTGCTTAGTTTATAGTAGCGTTCTGGGCTGGGCTGGTCTGCTGCCTCTGTAATTGGTGATCCTGATACATTTCACCTATTAGCTCAGCTAGTTCTCCTTGATTACTTTCCTACTGCTGTTTCCCTTCTTATTGCCCTAGGTAGGTTTAGACACACCCCTAGTTTAGCCATGCTAACTGGGAGCAATACCCGAGCCACAGAGCTCCAATCCACTTACAGTATGCCTGACACCCCCCCCCCCATGATGTCACCTATATCCAAGTCTTGCACCCGGCTATCTATACTCTTACACTCTTGGGACCTGCCTCACACCCTGGGGAAAACTGGGATTCACTATCCTTCACCTCATTTGCATAGGAGTGCCTGCTAATGCATAGTTACATGTCCCATACTGAGCCTCTCCTAAACTAACCACTGCTTACCATCGCGCAAACCTGCAAACACCCGCTCACAACTGCTTAAAAGTGCCTTACTCACTCTGTATCCAATGGCCCTTGTTCTGCCCAGCAACAAAATAACCGGCCTCTGCAACACTCGAAACCAGGACCCTGCACACCACAGCCAATGTGCTTTACCACTAAGCCATGGCAGATATACAGACATCAGATGTTATCAGGAACATATCATCTAGCACAGTCATTCAACAGTATAGGACATGTATTCCATTATGTAGATGTAACTGTGTTAATGTCTATATATATATATATATATATATATATATATATATATATATATATATATATATATACACACACACATACATAGACATAGATTACATATCTCAAGAATAAACCTCGTGACACCAAAGCATTAGAAAAGAATGAAAAGGGAAACACCAGCAGCTCCTGTATTATGTACTGGTGTTAATCCCATGGCAAGTGTGTTTCTGTCCGACACATGGGTTCAGACTGTATTCTGGGTAATAATAGGGTTGCTGACTTTACTCACCAGGCCTATTGCCAAATGTATGGGTATGTCTTGCCAACCCAGTCTCTTGGTTGATTGTGTCATATATGGCCACTCTATAGGGAAACTACAAAACACGCTCCTCAACACATCCAGTGGCTAGAAGCTCACAGCCACCAACACATAGGATATGACTGACAAACACACACCTGCTATACCTTGGAATAGAACACCTACCTGACTACTTTAACATACTACAGCATTACGCAGTTACAGAACACTCTACTGAGATTACTGGGTTACAGCAGTCGGAGAGGTGTATTTCTAGGTGGATGACATCAGCAGGATTGCCATAGTTGAGTATAGGAATTGTACGGATTGTGAGTACTCTGAAAAGCATTGTTCAGTCCTAAGGCAGACGGACATACACACACACACACACACACACACACACACACACACACACACACACACACACACACACACACACACACACACACACACACTTGGCATGTCTGGGATTAGAACACTGACCTAACTACGTTATCACACTACAGCATTACGCAGTTACAGAATGTGCTACTGAGATTACTGGGTCACAGCAATCCCCCAGGTGTATTGCTAGGTGGGTGACATCATCAGCCTTGCCAAAGTTGAGTATAGGACTTGTATGGAGTGTGAGTACTCTAAAAAGCATTGTTCTGTCCTCAGGCAGATGGACACACACACACACACACACACACACACACACACACACACACACACACACACACACACACACACACACACACACACACTTGGCATGTCTGGGATTAGAACACCGACCTAACTACTTTATCACACTGCAGCATTATGCAGTTACAGAACGCGCTACCAAGATTACTGGGTCACAGCAATCCCAGAGGTGTACTCCTAGGTGGGTGACATCATCAGCCTTGCCAAAGTTGAGTATAGGAATTGTACGGAGTGTGAGTACTCTGAAAAGCATTGTTCAGTCCTAAGGCAGACGGACACACACACACACACACACACACACACACACACACACACACACACACACACACACACACACACACACACACACACACATTTGGCATGTCTGGGATTAGAACACTGACCTAACTACTTTATCACACTACAGCATTACGCAGTTAGAGAATGCGCTACTGAGATTACTGGGTCACAGCAATCCCCGAGGTGTATTCCTAGGTGGGTGACATCATCAGCCTTGCCAAAGTTGAGTATAGGAATTGTACGGAGTGTGAGTACTCTGAAAAGCATTGTTCAGTCCTAAGGCAGACGGACACACACACACACACACACACACTTGGCATGTCTTTGATTAGAACGCCGACCTAACAATTTTATCACACTACAGCATTACGCAGTTACAGAATGTGCTACCAAGATTACTGGGTCACAGCAATCCCAGAGGTGTATTCCTAGGTGGGTGACATCATCAGCCTTGCCAAAGTTGAGTATAGGAATTGTACAGAGTGTGAGTACTCTAAAAAGTATTGTTCTGTCCTCAGGCAGATGGACACACATACACACACACACACACACACACACACACACACACACTTGGCATGTCTGGGATTAGAACACTGACCTACATACTTTATCACACTACAGCATTACGCAGTTACAGAACATGCTACCAAGATTACTGGGTCACAGCAATCCCAGAGGTGTATTCCTAGGTGGATGACATCATCAGCCTTGCCAATGTTGAGTATAGGACTTGTACAGAGTGTGAGTACTCTAAAAAGCATTGTTCTGTCCTCAGGCAGATGGACACACACACACACACACACACACACACACACACACACACACACACACACACACACACACACACACACTCACCAGTGGTGGGATCAGAAAACCTGCCTATCGACAGATCACTGTTACAGTACTACACAGTTACGAGTCACGCCACAGAGATTATACATTCCAAGTGAGTCATCATGACCTTCTAGGATTGCAGACATCAACAGGGATGCTGACAGTTAAGATGTACATAGCTGTGAACCTGTGTATTTAACGTAGGAGTCCATCCTGAACAGGAGTATGCCCATCTGTGGAATGGACGACAACTATCACTATACAGGGTTACAATGGCCATGCTCATACACATAGAAGCACATAACTTACACAAGGTGTCAGTGGGCATGCTCACACACTTAGTAGCACAGGGCTATTTGGAATGCACTATGAGTCCAACTACACAAGGTTATACTGGGCATGCTCATACACTTAGTAGCACATGTTTGGGATGCACTCTGATTCTAAACATGGAAGGCCACAGTGGCCATGCTCATACAGTTAGACGTACAGAACATGTTGTAATGGACTCCGGTGTTCATAGTTGTCATTGTTAGCAGGAACACTGCACTACATATATCTGACACTGGTCATCTACACAACGTCAGCTGCTGACTGTCACCTTAGATGTATCAGTCTATACCAAGCACAATACTACCACTCGCAGTGATGTCATGCTAGGAATGGCAACTGCTTGACCAACACAATGAGCAAATGCCCTGCTGTAATTAGAAGGTTGTCCAGTGTCTGTCATTCTGGGATGACATGACTGACATAAGACAAGCCTTTGTCACAGATCACATGCATTCATGATTCAAGGGAGTGGGGATAATACCTAGGTCACATTTGCCCATATAGTGCCATTCCAAGACAAATGTCCTAAACACAGGATAACACCCTGACACCTAGAAGACAATTGCAATTGTATGCTTATGCTAACCAGTGCTATATGTGTTGCTGTCATAATCACAGCTGCTCACTGTAGAACCTACAATGGGGAATACTGACATATATGTAGTGAGGAACACCTGGCTGAAGGCTCTGTAGTGCACAATAGCACTACCACCATATAACTCAGAACCAGACATGTGGGCCATAACACTGGTATGGACCACTCCAGGTGGTGGTGTCCCCACATTCATAATGGCTACTCACATGTACAGACCAGTACTCTAACATAAGTCATCACATATGTGCCAGGTGCAGGTCACAGTGTCAAAAGCTGCATTCTGAGACGTAACCCTCAGACACCACCATATCCTCAGACCAGCAACACACATCCATACATGTGGTATGACATATAATGATACAACACCAAGTAACTTTTGACTGGTGGACTGTACCTAGCCCTACAACAACTGTGCAGAGTACCCATGTACTGACACAGTTGCATCATGTGTTATGCAATGCAATGATATCACTGTTTGTAACCAGGTCAGCTGCACACATACCAGGGTCCCTCGGATATTGATAGCATTAACAGATGACTGTTGCTGTACAACAGTAAACAACACCCTCATGGTTGGATATGACATACATGTACCTGCCCTGGTTATGTACATGCCACACTCATACAACATATATGTAAATAGCATAGTTGTTGTTGTCCTTTGTACATACAGGTGGTTACATTCATTACACGCATGCACAGGGAAGACAAGTCCATGGCTGCTGAATGGTAACAGTACATAAGGTGTGATATCAGTGTTGAGACAGGTATGGAACCCTCTGTGTTTCGCCTTATAATATGTGGATGATTAGTTTCACAGTAGCTTTGTGTGGCATTATATGATGTATCTGCATCTTACTGAGGCTGACCATTGATCAACTTCCACTCATGTGTGTTGACTCTTGCAACAGTTACTACCTTCTGTGGTACAGTAAGGCAGGGTACCACTGGTTTGCCTTCATGTTTGTGTTTGGTTGAATTCTGTTTCTGTTTCAATGGCACAACCACTGCACATATGTGAGAGCTTAAAGTGCATTTGTGTAGGACCCAGCATTTGCACATGCATTGTACATCTGCATGGGTGCCATGATAGTCACCACTTTGCTCTTAAGGAGCATAACATTGGCTTTGAAGACGGACCATGTGTGGCATACTGTTAGCCCTGTTGGTGTGAACTATGGTGACCCAGGTCATTGGTGTTGATGAAATCCAACATGCATTGAGCACATGTGTTGGTACATGATGAGTCTTCCCAGTTCATAATGGGATAGCTGAGTGGCCATGATTATGGTTTCCTGTCTCAAAACTGGTATTCCTCATTACAGCACAGTGACAGTTGGGAATTCTGAGGCATGGCGGATTATTTGTCACAAGGTGCAATTTGGATTACACTTTGGCACAAAGATAGTTGCTCAGCATAATGCATCTTATGTTGTACAAGTGCAACTAGCATGGGGGTGTACATATCCCTCAGGAAGTTGGACACACCTGTGGCTCATGTGTTCCAATAAAGGATGATGGCCAAGAGGTGAGGTATGTGTTATAACATGGTCATGCAGGGGTGCTCACCAAAGCGTTGAACCATATCTCAATCACTGCACAGATATGTTCTCCATGTTTCAGATTGCCGTAAGTGAGTCCATATTTAGTACCAGATTTGTATCATTGAGTAGCAAGACCCACAGTTTATCTCTTGGCTGTCTCTGTTGCACCAGTGGACTTTCACTTGAATTTGGCATGATGAGGGCACTATAGGTGAAGCATGGGCCGTTGCCAGTATCCAGATTCTCAGGGGAGACAGGTGCAGGCCCTGTCTGGCAAAGCATTATGGTCTGTCAACCAAGTTATCCCAGGCAGAGAGATGCTGGATACTCTTTGAATTACACCAGTACATTATACGATTGTGGAATACAATCCTTGTCCCTGTACTGCTGCATCATTCTGTCCAATGGCAGAATGCTACCCAGGACTTGGAACACACCTGCATGGGCTACAAGACCTGACAGTTCTTACATGTGTTTCCATTCAGTCCAGGCTACTGCATCACAGGGCCTGCATAACAACATAGAATATGCCAGAGACATATCTATAGTTCTAAAGGTGGTCTGAGTGTATGGGTATGTGGCTAATCATGGCAGACAGGCAGTTGACAGTATGTTTGCCCTCATATAGCTTGGTGTGTAACATAGTGCTAGAGTTTGCATTCACAAATGAGTACTGTTGGCCATGTTTCTGGCCATGTGTTCTGAGGTGTGACACAATTATGCAAACTACATTGTACAGTCTATTCCAACTTGGGAGGCCTCTTGCTTGGCCAGATACTTAGAGGCCTCTGTGGATGTGTGTGATATCTGGTGGCATGTGTGTGTGTCCTTACTGTGTTTTGTTAAGGGTATGTGTTGGTTGTGGTGATGAGATGCATGTGTTAGCCTACACCTCTTGACTGTCTAGTCCAGTCATGGGTGTAGAATGGACTGCCTCCAAGCTCACCCCTGTAACTGCATCCCAGACAATGTGTGCGGGTTTGGCAATGTACATGGCATAGAGATTGCATTCCCCCCGGATGGCCACATAAACAAAGCTGACATTAGTAAACACCAGTAGCTGACTAGTGGACATGCCTGTATGAGCATTCAGTACTACAAGTACCACATACTGTATTTAGTTTACTTACTGCTTATGAAGATGTTTTAGACAGTGATGCTCACATGTAAATATTTGTATTATGGACGTGGCAACACTAGCTATTACAAGAACATGGTAGCGACCTTTAGTAGCAATCCCCCTCTGAGGGCCACATCACTTCCTGATAGTTGATTACAGATGATGCAAGTGTGAACAGGGCTGTACCCTTGTCTGGGTATATACTCACATACCCAGCAGAACCATGAGCTCTTTTGGGCACATACACCCACTCCCCACACAGAGTCAAATATCAATAGACTCTGCTGCCACTATCGACATGATCAGGATATAATCAGATAGTGTATGCCATAACCTATGAAGCAGCTATTAGACATGGGCATCAGTTTCCTACATCTTACACTCCTACTGCAGATGTCACACTGGAGTTAAAGATGATATGCACCCTGTTTCATTACCAGTACTGTCAACATATTCCCAAGCAGCTGTTAGTCTGGCAATGAGAGGTTAGGCTACACAAATCTAAATGTTCAATCAGTGCATCTCTACTGTCAATATCCACTCTATGTAGGTGTGCACATAGCCATTTGGCAGAGCCCTGTAACAAGGGTCAGTACACAGTTGCAGAACATGTACACATGCACAGCTGTCATTGCTTGCAAACAATACTAGAGAGGTGGATATTAGGCAAGGTGGACTTTTAAGCAAGGCTCAAAAGACAAACCCACCACTGTAAATAGCACAAGTAACCAGAAACTGAGGGTATTGCTACTCAACGCCAGACGTATAAACCTCAAAATGCACACACTCGAGGCACTCCTCAGTATGGAGAACATCGGTATCTGTGCAGTAACAGAAACCTGGTTTAAGGCTCCAGAGAGCACCCCAGCACTACCAGGCTATAACTCATACCACACCTTTCGGCCACAGAACCCGGACCAGAACACAAAAGGCAGGCCTGTATCCATGTTCATCAAGGATACTCATACCTCCAGGTTAGTGGCACAGCACGATGCATCAGAGATCATCCAAGTGCAACTGACAATGGGCAAAACTGCAATCCAAATTGTAGCTTGCTACAGATCACCCACCATGACCCAGGACCCACATTCTGCATTTCTAGAGACACTGGGAAATATGCAGGTCCTACCAAACACCCTAATACTGGGTGATTTCAACTACCCAGACATTAACTGGGAGAACTACTCAAGTACTAACTCCCTTGCCCAGCATTTCCTAGAAGTTTTAAACTCAAACACCCTGGATCAACTGGTCAACACCCCCACCAGAGGGAACAACATATTGGACCTGGTCATCACCAACATGGGTGACCGGTGTCCCACACCCGACATCAACCCCTTGCCAGTTTGATCAGATCATAGACTAATCACTTTTGATATTCACATTCCGCCCACAACCCCAACCAAGGAAACCACCATGAAAATCTTTTCCAAAGCAGACTTCATGTTGCTTAAGCCCAAGGTGGAAAGGTTCACGGCCTTCACGCCAATTAACAATGCTGTCCAAGATGCTGAAACCTATACAAAGGCACTCTATGATCATCTGCAGGAATGCACGGATCATGCTATCCCAAGTCAAACCTAGACTCACTCCTCCAAGAAAAGGAAACCGGTCTGGTGGACCCCTGCCTTCTACAATAGAAGGAGGAAACTAGTACAGATAAGAGCGAAATCCCTAGAAGGACAGACATCCCTGATCAGTATCAGCAAGAAACTACAATCCCTCATGACATCATCCAAGGCTAGCTTCAAATGACAAATTTCCAAGGACTCTACAGATAACCACAAAGTGTTCTTTAGCTATGTCAAGAACCTAAGTGGGAACTCTAAGATCTGCTCTGAGTTGGTGCAGACTGACAAAAAATACACTGAACCAACTGATATTGCCAACATTTTGGCAGACAGGTTCAGTGCAAACTTCACACCCCTCTCACCCCCTAAACAGCCCATAACCATACCAGAAGAATGTACAGCCCCAGCAATCACTGACACATAGGTTAAAACAGCCCTATCCAAAGCCAAAAACACAACCTCAATGGACCAGACAGTGTCCCAGGCTGTGTCTTACAGGAGCTCCAAATGAACTAACCCCTCACCTAAACACACTGTTCAAACCCAGCCTCTCTACAGGCTACATGCCCACAGAGTGGTGCACAGCAACAGTTATCCCACTCCACAAAGGTGGCACCACAACGGACCCCGGGAACTATTGCCCTATAAGCCTGACTAGCCTGGTCTGCAAGGCTATGGAGCACATCATCATGGAACTCATTAACAGAGACATTGGGAACCTCCAGACACTCAACCCATCCCAGGGCAGCTTGATTGAGTGCAGGTAATACCTGCTGAACCTGTTTGATGTCTTACAGTCACCTAGACTTTAGGTGAGAGGTGTGGTAGTTCACACATACTACCTGGACCTCGCCAAGGATTTTGACACCATTCCTCACTCAGGTATTATTTATAAACTCACCAGCCAGTACATACACCCATACATCACAGGCTGGGTTGCCAACAGAACCCACATGGTAAGCCTAGCAATCTCCAGGTCCAACTCTTAACCAGTCACAACTGGTGTCCCACAGGACTCAGTCCTGGGAAACCTACTGTTTGCCATATACTTCTCAGAGGTGCAGGCAAACACAGGTGGACTACAGCAGACTGTGCTTGGTGATTACTGCAAACTGGGAGCCATAATTGACAGTCCAGCTGTCGCAGATGTCCTTCAAGGGGCCTCACATAGACCAACATAAGGTGTCAAAGTCATGGCCTCCAGTTAGAGGCCACAAATGGCATGGTCATTCCATTTTGGGAAAACTAAACACCCACATATTAACACATGACTGGCAGCCACTTTAATACAAATGAGGTAATGGGTATATGGGGACTACATTAGATAGTGATCTCTCCTTTGACAATCATATCTCCAAAGTAGTTAGGACATCCTTCTATGTAGGCCATCTGATTACTTAAGGGTTTGCCTCTAGACATACTGAGGTTATTGTGCCCCTTTACTCATGAATCATCAATCCCATCATCAAGTATGATAACCCATTTGGGATGTACCTCAGAAGACACATCCAACAGCTGGAGGGTCCACGAACATACCTCGCCAAAAGGATTACTGGCCTCAGACATGTGTCCTATGCTGCCAGACTGAATGAACTCTTGCATTACTCAGTGGAATCTCGTTTACTCAGAGATGATCTTTGCTGGCCAACAAAGCCAAGTCAGGCTTAATGGATATGCTCCACCTATGGGAATCCATGTCACAGTGAGCCACACACTGTAATGAGCTACACCTTGCCACAACCATAACTGGAAGATGCTGGAGTGACAGATTCCTGTCACAGGTACTCTCCATGCTTTGGAACTACATCCCTGATTACATTATATGGAGCCCCTCACTAACACTCAAGGGAAACCTTGCAGAGTGGATGGGGAACAGTGGATACACCCCAGGGATCCCGCAATTGGCTCTGCTCCACAGAGGAACAGTTAGTTAATCAATGGGGTGGCGACAGCTGACACATTTTGGCTAGGCTTATGAATGGCCTCGGGCAGTTAGCCAAGTACCTACCTATGTACCTATGAACCTATACATACAGTATCAGCACATGCTGATAGCTTAATTTACTGTTCAGGTGTTGACTTACCTTGTGCCAATAGCAGTTGTGTTTGCAATAGTTGAGGGCTACCTATGTAAGATGCACACAGTAGACCGCCTATACATGACAGTTTACAGGTAGTCTTGTGTGTGTGCCATCCATGTTTACTGTGTGTGCAGGTGGAGAAGTGTGTCAGTCCATAGGTGCCTGCACTATCAGTGTGTGTGCTATACGTTCCCTCTTTGCCAAGGCATGGGCATACTGGGCACGCCTCCATCTGCCTACTGGGGCTGGCTCAGGGTGTTCGTGGTCCGAGTCCCTCTGTGCCTGTGGGGCCCTTGGCAATGGTGGTGGGCTGTGAGGGCCTTCACCATTCTGTCCCTGCTGCAGCTGTTTCCGCAGGATCATATTGTGTAGCATGGCACATAATATGAAGATGTGGGCACACATGCCTGGAGAGTACTGCAAGGCTCCACCAGATATGTCCAAGCAATGGAACCATGATTTCAGCATCCCAAACACACCCTCTATGATGATTCTGGTTTGTGCATGCGTCTCATTATGGCGTTCGTGCATGGGTGTGTGTGCATTTCTGATTGGAGTCATCATCCACGGTTCCAGTGCATAGCCAGCATCCCCCACCAGGTGGCCATATGGGATGTCCCCCCTGGCAAATACTTGATACAGCTGTGAGGCATGCCAGATGTGGGAGTCATGATAGCTTCCAGGGCTGCCAGCACACACATCCATGATAATGCCCTGGGCATTGCACACAACCTGGCTGTTGATGGAGGGGTATCCCTTGCGGTTTATGTATCACCTACCCTGCTCACTGAGTGGTGACTTGATGTGTATGTGCGTGCAGTCTATTGCAACCAGTACCTCCGGGTATTCTGCCACATGGTGGAAGAGATGCATATTGCTGGCCAACTCCTCCTGTGTTCGGGGGAAGTATATGTGCTCATTGGCATGTGGTAACATGGCATCCAGGAACTGGTGGAGTACCCTGGATGCTGATGCCTGTGAGATCCCCAGGATATCCCCAGTTGGCCTTTGAAAGGTACCTGTGGCTAGTATTCTCAAGCTTACACATACCTTCATGTCCACTGGGATGGGTTCCCCTCTGTTATTTCTGGCTCTGAGGTGTGGCCGGTGCAGCTCAACAAGTTGCTGTATGGTATCCCTGTCCACCTGTAATGCTCTACTATCTCTAGATCATTTAGCCCCTGGTAGGTTACCCTGGGTCTGAACACTCTTCTCCTCCTCCGGTGCCTGAGGTGGTTGTCATCATCATCCTCCACATCACCTTCAGTCTCCAACACATGCTGGTGAATGAAAGATATGGCAGCCTCTAACATGTGCATATTAAAAGTTCCCTGTCTGTATACACCGATGGTGCAGAGTGTATGGGAATACACAAGTGTGTGTGAGGTGTTTTCACACTTTATACTATTGTGCTATGGATGCTGCTGATGTCATTGGGTGTGTATGTGCAATTCCAGCTGCAGAGTATCTTAAGTATGGGTTTTCGAGTGAGTACTGCAATTGTGAGGCCTTTGGTGTTGAATTATGCTTGCTTGCCATGATTCATCTGTTGCCCTTTAATTCACTTTTCAACCCGAATCCCCTCCCATTGTCAGGCATGCATCCAGCTGCCGGCTTTCTTGTTTTGTACTTTCTCTACCCAGGAATGTGTTGCGAAATGTGTTATGTAGCTGATCTACTGCAATGTTGCTTTGTTCTGCTGTGACAGTACTGTTTTCTTTGCAGTATGGCACCTCCCCTTTCCTGTTCTGCAGGTAGCTGCTAGCAGCCTTGTTAGCTGTTGTCAATGACCCACTGTGGGTTCCTAGGTGTTAATTACTCATTTGTACTCCAATTGCCATGCTGCAGCATTTCCTTATTTTTTTCCCATATCCTTCCTGTTTCAGCTCTGGTGCGTGCCACACACAACCGTTTACCGGTTTTACAGCGCATTTTCATCCATGTTCACATGCACATTTGGTTACCTTGTGTGCTCTCGGCTAAGCAGAGCTATGGCTACTTCAACACACCCCTTATTCTGCAGCTTTGCTTAGCAACAGGCAAACTGGATTAGCAATGCTCCAATGTGCTTACAGCAAAGGTGGCACACCCCTCTCTTGATGTCATCTTTAGCTCCAGGGCACACCTCGGTGTTGTAATGCTACGCTGTGAGGTACATCCTTACACTGGCAGGGAATTTGTGATTCACTATTACTCCTCTCATTTGCATGGCATTGCCTACTAATTCCTAGTTACCGTGCAGAACACTGTCACAGCCCCTTAGCAACCCTTGCGCCATGGTGTAGTGTAGCATGCGTGCCATTGACTATTATGGGGAAATCATGAAAAGTGTTACATTGCAGTTTTATTCCATATAATTCTATTTTCATTGTGATCCCGATGCCCTGCGCTTTAAGTTCGTGTTAGTGTGGGCATAACATTAAATGTTCTTTTTTATATTTTGTGCATTTTTTTTTATGCCAATGGCCATATATTTAGCCATTAGCATATATTAACAGTATAGTACATGTGTTTGGTCCGCTGTCATGGCTCCAGTTTTATGTTTGCAAAAATGTAAACCTTTTTTTCAGTTTACATTTCTGCATGCTTACACTATATCTGCACCACTTCCTGAATCGCTATATACCTTCATTTGCATGCTACACTGCTGCACATGGGGTGATTAGCATACAGGCACTGGGAGCTGTGCGGGCATAGCATACGCAGGTAGTGCACGTGGGAATAGCTCATACCTGAATCGCTTGGCGGCCATATTTGGTGTTAGATTGCTGATGCTACGCCTGCACCTGGTGCAAGCTTCATTAATCCTGGGGTACCTTGGACTTGAATGGCTGAGGATGATCAGAAAGAATATCAGAAACATTGTGAAATTAGTGAGTAAATGGAAGACTATAACTCTTTAGCCCTATTATACATAGAATTAAACAACTGAAAGTTGGTTTTGCATTAAGATGTGGCTATGAAAGACTGGAATTTTTCTGATTGTGTTAAACTGGCAGGTGAACTGTAAGGCATATATCCCACTTTATGTCATTAATGTTTAGAAGGACATGAAAGGGAATGAAGATGTAACTGTAAGTAAAACAGTTTTTGTTCTTTTAATATTTGTATACAAATTTCATTATGTAAATGGCATGTTCTATTGTAACGCAGTTTTGTATTTACAAATTTCATTATGTAAATTGCATGTTATATTGTAAAGTAGTTTTGTATTTTAAATGTGAGTTGGGGAGACTCTTACTGGTGACAGCTGTGTATATTCAAGGTATTAAAGTAACAAAATATACTTTTTCTTTTTTGTAATATACCCAGGATTTAAACTGCAGCAAAGTAAGAAAGTCCAGAAAGAAACAAGATAAAGGTGATATAATGTTGTGATCATGGGCTGCTGTGGTGGAAGGATGTAAACATGTATATTGCTCATATTATATGTAGAAATAAGATACTAAGCTCCCCTGTTTTTTACAGAAGCAGATGAGTAGATTAACATCCTTGATTTAAGCTATAGACAATAGTTTAAGCAAACTGACTTGAAAAATAAGACAAAATTATGAAAGGCATGGGAATGGTAGTTCTTTCTTGAATTTGCAAAGTCATTAGCTATTTTTCCTTTAGCAAATGCTTACAATGGAAGATATGAAGTCTACAGGTGGAAGCAATTAATCATGAGAGGTCTGAACAGCATATTCTCAGCGTAATCTACAAATCTTCTTTGATACACTTACGAAGTTACTATTTTCTCAACAATTGATTTTACTTGCAGAATGGAGATGTACAGTCTGCAGAACAAAATTAATCATGAGATGTCAGAACACTGTGTCTTAAGTGAAATGTAAAGGTACATTGGCAAGCAGTTCAGAAAAAAATAAATGAAGTTTGAAACTGTGGAAAATGTGTAAATACTTGAGTGACACGTTGTAACCTGTCCAGTGGCATTAGCATGTTAATGCATTTAATATAACAATGCACAATTTGGTTTATTTATTTAAGGGTATCTAGTGCACTTTTTCTTAGGGCTAAAAGTCAATGTTTACTGAAAACATACAAGCTGTTTTCTCTGGGAGGGGAATAGAGATAAGTAAAGTACACATATCAATATGTATAAGTAGGAGCACAGGCTCTAACAAACACTTTAGCATGGGTAACCACCACTTTTAGAATAGGTAAGCGGACATCACATGTGTTTACATTAATTTTGTCTAATTCTTTTCAGTAATATCAGCATGGAGGTTAGTGTCAAAAGCTTTGGCCAGGTCAAAATAATCAGTGTGTATGGAATGATCACTGTTGACAGCCCTTGTATTTTTTTTCAAAGAAGTTTAATAAAGTTTAGCATTGACCTGGTGCCAACCATCACAATGTGGATGATCTCTTCAGGCATACAGGTCATCCCATGGCTCTGAAAAAAGGGGGGTTTAAACTGGGAGGGAGTCATATACAACAAAATATGGTGGTTGTCATCAACAGAGTGTATGCAGGGGTATTCCAATACATTATACTGATGTTCTCTTTATATATTATGCATATGGGATATATACATCTTCAATGGCAATTCACAGAATCATTGGCAATCAAGTATGGTGCCAGAAAGAGATATGTATATAAAGCAGGATTTGCATAACCCCAATAAGAAGTCAAGAATATCCAGAGATATTTGCAAGAGTGACTAGAGAACTGCAGACATTTTACCTCAGACTGTATATCAGTGGAAGACCTGGTGCCTTTTTGCGTGGAAGTGTACCAAAACCAGAGGCATTATAGTGACTTTAATTGTATTCACCTCCCCTGTTCTTAGCCCTTACTCTAATCCTATCCTGCAAACAACTGCATACATACTCATATCCACTTACCTCTACCAAGAAAAACAATGTTCAATGTTGTTTTTTGGAAAACTTCTGCATTCAACTACAAACAAGTGCAACCATTTGTGGTCTTTAGCTGAGTGAACACATATTCAATCAATAAATGATCAAGCCTATTTTATTGGTACTTATTTTGCCAAAACACAGCAACAGGCTAAAATGTGGATCCTGCAGGAGGAACAAGTCCTCTCCTTCCAGCGGGCTCATTCAATAAAAAAAAACATTCACAAAAATAGGCTTGACCATTTGTGCATCGACCAAGTGAACATTCAACCATAAAATGGTAATTACATACAAGTATGTTTTTACACACACACACACACACACACACACACACACACACACACACACACACACACACACACACACACACACACACACACTTGTGTGCTAAAGAAGTCCTATCTGCTGGAAGAAAAAGCCTGCAGTATAAAGTCTGAGCAGTAAACATGACCTATTAGGACCACTTGAGCCACTTTTCAACTACAGCTTCAAAGCAGGTTACTAAAAAAGTGAATGGAGGACAGTGATGGTTATTCCCCTTCACAAGGATGGACCATCAACAGACCCCAGAAAATACAGACCCATTAATTTGACTAGTCTAATAGGAAAAAACATGGAATGAATTATCATGGAAATGATCAACAAAGACATTAGCAACCTACAGACACTGGACCCATCCCAGTCTGTTTTTTTTTCAAAGGAAGCTTATGCCTACTTAACCTGGTGCACTTCTTTGAGAAGGTTATCAAGGCAATAGATGAAGGGGAAAATGGTGTATACTGCCTACTAAGATCTGGCTAAGGCACTCAACACAATACTGCACTCAGGTATTGTGGACAAACTCACTGAACCAGACATAAATCTCTAAACAACTCACTGGATTGCCAGCTGACTCATACATATGACCCAAGAAATCAGGATTGGTGAGACCACCTACACCAAGAGGGAGAACCATAGGTCTCCATGCTGGTACCATTCCTGTTTGGCATCTACTTCTTGGAGGTCAAGGTTAACGTAAAGGTCCTCTGGCTTACCAAGTTCACAGATGACTGCAAATTAGGAGTTATCATAAATTCCCCCATAATACTAATAACCTGTAAAAGGGTCTAACACAGACAAATGACTAGTATCAAAGCCATGGATTAAAACTTAATGCAAAGAAGTGCATTACTGTGCCTTTTGGGAAATTATCTACCTAGACAAATTACTGTATTGATAGGACACCCCTAAGAGTTGACCCAGTAGTCAGAGATCTGGAAACATATGTAGACAGTAATTTGGTCTTT
Organism: Protopterus annectens; assembly: GCF_019279795.1. NCBI lineage: Eukaryota > Metazoa > Chordata > Ceratodontiformes > Protopteridae > Protopterus > Protopterus annectens. The sequence continues at coordinate 72,646,546 of NC_056733.1, read as the reverse complement.
GACCAAGATGTAGCTAAAATAGTAGGAAAATCATTCTATGTTGCTCAGCATAATTAAGGGTATAGCATCCTAGTCCAAGGAAGTTATAGTACCACTTATTCAGACCATTCATTGAATACAGTGCCCCTTTTGGCATTTACCTGAATAGGCATATGCAACAGCTGGGATACCCAGAGAGGTTTCTCACCAAGAGAATCCAGGATATTAACACAATGTCCTATGCAGACTGCCTTACAGCCCTGTCTCTATACTTGGTCTTCTACATGCTGTTGAGAGATGATCTGTGCTTGGCATAAAAAGCATCCTTAGATCCAGCCCTGATACAGTTTTTGTACATCTGTAAAACAAGCAGCACCAGAAATACTAGATGCAGGGATTTGAACTTTGCTTGTGACATAAACAGAACATGTTGGTGAGGCAGATATGTTAACTCAAAGGAGCCCCATGCTTTGAAATAGGCCTCCCATCCATGTGAAGAAGAATCCATGCCTAACCGTATTCAACTGTAACCTTGAACATTGGATAGGAAATTGCAATTTCACCCACTGGCTGGCACTCATGTCTCTTTTATAGATGGAGGCCAACAGTAAACATTCCCTAGCTAACATTGGATGGGTAATCATGAATTCATCCCTGGGCTGGACCCAATGTCTCTTATGTACATAGACGGACTGTGAACATTCTAAAATAACCCCACACACTCATAACTGTTTACCAACCTCCTAACATACCCCTCCTAACCAACATGCCCTCTTCCCAAATTAAGATGTGCATGTTACCTAGGGATACATTTGGATTAGGCTGCATGGCTAGGCTTATAAAGGTCCTTGCTGATCATTAGCCTAGTATATACCTATGAACCTATGAAACTATAATCTGAGATGACCATGCTATTCAGTATTCATAAAACAATGGCCAGAGATGCATAATTCCCAAAATGATACAGCCCTCATCACTGAAATCAACAAACAACTTAGGAGTTTCATAGAATTCACCAAAGTCAAATCTGAGACTAAAACAGTTTCCCAAGCCAAAGACAATCACAAAACCTTTTTTTAGTTATGTTCATAATCTTAAAAGCACAACACAGCAATGAGATGAATTGATTGTGAATGATGTTACCTATACTGAGGTTATAAATACAGTGAACTTACTTATTGATAAATTTAGCTCAAATATTACCTCCCCCTCTCTCTCTCCTCTGTCGACCCCAAAAGATATACCTGAAACAGACTCACTTCCAGCTATCACACAAGACCTAAGCCCTAAAAGTATTATCATAAGCTAAAAATACTGTACTGGATGGGTCCTCGCAATAACCCCGGATACATCTTAAACAGTACGAAGCATGATTTAGCTACCCCCCCAACAACACTGTTCAACCTCATCCTGCACAAAGGTTTTATACCCAGAGAATGGAGAATAGCTACAATCATTCACCTGCATAAGGGAGGACCTTCCACATACCCAGGCAATTATAGACCTGTAAGTCTGACCAGGCTCATATGCAAAACTATGGAAAGACTTATCATGGAATTAATCAATCAGGACATAGGAAACTTCCAAATACTGGACCAGTCTCAGTTTGGATTTGCCAAGGCCAGGTCATGCTTATTCAATGTGGTGGACTTTTTGAAATGCTCACCAAAACAATGGATGAGGGTAAAATGGTGCACACCACATACCTCAACCTGGCCAAAGCATTTGACACAGTCCCTCATTCAGGCATAGTAGAAAAGCTAAATTAATTGAGAATAAATCCCTTTTATCATCACCTGCTTGATTGCCAACTGGCATGAAGATAGGATGCAGAAGATCAAAATAAAGGAAGCTACCTCCATAAAGAGAGTAGTCACCAGTGGAGTCCCCCAGGGTTCCATGCTGGGAACTCTCTTGTTTGATATCTACTTCCTTGAAGTAAAAATCAATACCAAAGGGCTTAGGATGACTATGTTTGCAGATCACTGCTAGCTAGGAGCAGTCATGGAATCTCCAAATGACTTAACCATCCTGCAGGAAGGTTTGTCCCAAACAAGCTAGGAGCAGTCATGGAATCCCCAAATGACTTAGCCATCCTGCAGGAAGGTTTGTCCCAAACAAGCTAGGAGCAATCATGGAATCCCCAAATGACTTAGCCATCCTGCAGGAAGGTTTGTTGCAGGAAGGTTTGTCCCAAACAAATAACTGGTGCCAAAATCATGGACTGAAACTAAATGCTAAAAAAAAAAAATATTATCATAGCCATTGGAAAGTAATCTACCCCAAGGAACTATTACATTGACAATATGCCCCTAACAATTGACCCACTTATTTAGGATTTGAGAACCCAATGTCTCCAGTGATCTATCTTTCAACCAACATGTGTCTACTTTCATAAGAAAGTCCTTCTGTACTGTGCAGTTTATAAACAAAGGGATTGCATGTGGATCCAGGGATATCATTGGCCCCCTTTGGTCAGTCCTCATTAGGCTCTTCATTGAATATAATGCCCCCTTTGGCATGTATCTGTCCAGACACATGCAACAAATGGAATGCCCACAGAAACATGTTACTAAAAGGATACAAGGCCCAAACAATATGTCCTATGTAGACTGACTCAAAGCTCTGTCACTATATTCAATATACTAGAAATTGCAACAGGTGACCTCTGTCTGGTATACAAGGCATCCTAAGACCAAGTACTACTGATAGACTTACTAAACATCAGCAAGTCAAATGACATTAGAAATACTTGGTCCAGGGATCTAAACCTCTTCTGTAAACTCCACAGAATGGTTTGGAGGGATATGTATATCACACACAGGATACTACTGCAATGTAATATCACACACAGGATACTACTGCTATGTAACAGACCCGCAACCAAGTAAAATAAAGCTCATTCATCTAAATGGGTAATAGAAAATTTACCCCAGGACTGTCCCCAGTACTACTAATGGAGAGAGGCTGCTCTTAAATGCTTTATTCCCTGCATAGGCCCTTTCAAACTATCTACGGTATGATTCCAGTTATTTTCACTAGGGATAATATGTAATTACTGACCATGGGATGGGTAAGGCCAATCTAACACCAAATAGGATAGGTTAATTCAAGCACCAAGAGGGAAATTGACAAGGTGTAAAATGGCCCACAAGGGCAGCTGGCCTAGTACCTACCTATGAATCTATAATCCAAATGCTTGTCTAAATTACAGATTAAAAAGTATGAAACTATTAAGCTCATGGTAGCAAAAAAGGAAAACTATCTAAAATCTAAAAAAATGAATAATGGTAGAAAAAGTAGATAAATGGTCAGTAACTTCCATTTGCCAATGACATGCTTGACAAAAATAATCACTTAGCAATACAAATGCTCTCAGATTAGTGTGGGTCTTACACAATGATATGAGAGTCCAATTAAACAACAGGGAAAATAACAAAGGCAGTAAGGGCAGTGTTAACAATGCCATAATTCCAGTATACATCTGTGTTTCCATTAATAAGAAGCAGTTTTGCCACAATTCCAGTATACTTCTGTGTTTCCATTAATAATAAGCATTTTTTGCTCCCTATATGCATATCCCAGTCTGATCTGACAGGAAAGGGTCAAGTATGACAAGAAACTCCAGTATTCAATAAGCCTATTAGGTCAACCCTTTTCACATAAACATTATGGTGGCTGCCCCACTAATTCTCTTTTGACTCTGTAACATGAAACAGTGATCCATTTGTTTTTCCTGATGCCTTCCTCCTGACTGTGTATGTTACTATATACTTCATTTATTCAGGTCTAGACATCATTTGCTGTCATTGATTCAGTCAAAAATTCATGAGATGCATGAATTTGACAGGAATAAAATGATTAGCAAAGATGGCTCTTTTAAAGAATCAAAGAAGCACACCTGGGAGCAGATTCTACTGCTCAACCCTGAAGGCAGGCTTTGGGGTGTGATGTTAATCACATGTGATGCCAGACAAATATCAGGCAGAACCAGGAAGAATTACAGTGAACTAAACCCTGGAAATGGAAACTGGCTTTTGAGATAAGGAATGCCACCCCAATGCAGGGCAGTGAATCAGAGATTGTCCGGGAGGCTGAAAAGTGCCAGCTAGATATAAGTGATCTTAACCTTTCACATGGTAAAACAAATTCTAAAATGAGACATCTCACTTGGAGCTAGTTTTTCTCCTTCTCTGGAGGTGTCCCTCAGGAGGGGTTCTAAGCTGATTTAGAGATAATCACTAGCTCCAGACTAGGTGTCCTTTACCTGGAGTCGCAAACAAAAAGAGATGGTCACCTTATACAACTGAGAGTTACAGAAATTAAAAAAATATATTTGTTGTTTGTACATGTACTCTGACTATTCATCCCTCTCAAGAGACCATGTAAGCTGTGCTTGGTAGGGTGCCACCTACAAATCTGTAGTCTTACTGGAAAACTTCAATGTTCACATAACAGATAATGGAGTTACCTGGAAATGCATCACTGGAAGGAAAACCTGCCTGATATGAACTTGAATGAAGTGGTACTGGACTTCTGTGAGTCATGAACTGAACCATCCACAACGTACTCTATGTTTGAATGCTTGACTGCTCATAAGTGCACTTTCTACCAGAGCACCATATGCCAAATGTTGATGAATGACTTTGCTGCCATGTCATTTAACATGAGGCCCATGTGTTCTGGACACTCAGGTAAGGAAAGGAACTGAGTTGTAAACTGATCACCACTTGGTAATATGCTAGGTCAGATGGCTGTGACATTTGGACTGACCTGAGAAACCTAAACATGTAGTTAGACTGTCTTGGAAACACTTAGCAGCTACCCCCACATACCAGGGAAGTTTATAGATGTGGAGTCTGAATTGGTCTTGGTCAAGATGTCAGCTGCTCTAGCAGGAGGAAGGAGCTGTGGTTAAAAGTGGTCAATGATTGTCATGGTGGTAACCCTAGGATCAGCTGATGTACACCAGCAATGAGAGAAGCTGTAAAGTTGTGTTTTACTTATTAAATATATTGAATGGGAAAGCCGACCTGAGAAGTTTCATTTTTGGTGCCATCACAGTGAGAAAAGCTTTACTATAAAAACAACAATGAGAAATGAAATGCATGCTACATTAAAAATCAAGAAAATAATACATCATACTACATGCAAAACAAGACAAACAGAAAAAAAAAAAATATATATATATATATATATATATATATATATATATATATATATATATATATAATGACAGTAGTGTAAAAGTACAGTTGTGTACAATTACCATAAATGTAGATGTTCAAGTGTATTCACTGTTGCAGTCATTACATTTCAGTAATCTGCTGGCAGGTTGCCCTCAGTCGACCTGAATTCCAAAGTCCTGGGTCCTGCGTCGGTTGCTGCCTCCTCTTCCATGATGTCAGGTCATCAAGGGTATAACACAAGCAGCCAGTGCCATTTTCTTTAGTTTTTCTTGCCACAGATGTCAGGTGCCCCCAAAAAGGTAGCAAAAATATATTTATATACATGCATCAATATAAACTTTACCTTCCTCTACAAGCAAATACACCACATAGGTTGTAGAAGATAGAGAAGGAAAGATAAACTCCAGAATGAAAGGGGGATGGCGGGTGGGTAACCTGGACTGCAACAGTGAATACACTCAAACATCTACATTTATGGTAAGTGTACACAACTGTAGTATGTTCTTCGTGTTTCACTGTTGCAGTCATTACATTTGGGTAGAATCCCAAAGCTATGGTTGGGAGGCTGGAGCTAAACAGCATTAGGTGCGGCTATAACACCCTGCAGAACTGCAGTGGCAAAGCCTGCCCTGGACTTAGAGTAGAGAGGCAAATGATAATGCTTTGTAAAGGTGTGAACAGAACTCCAAGTAGCAGCCTCTAGAATGTCTTTGGTTGGTACTCCTCTGAGAAAGGCTGCTGAAGTAGCTGCAGCTATGGTGGAATGAGACCTAATGCCCTTGGGCACAGGTTTACCATGTTGTAAGTAGCAGAAACGAATGCAGTGGCTTATCCACTTTGAAATAGTCTGCTTTGAAATAGCCTTTCCTTCTGATCCTGCAGCATATGTCACTAGTAATTGCTCAGTTTTTCTTATAGCTTTAGTCCTGCTCAAGTAGAATCTTAGCTGTCTGTGCACGTCCAAGGAATGCAGAATTCTCTCCCCTTTGTTCTGTGGATTTGGATAAAATGTTGGCAGATGAATAGTTTGGTTAAGAGCCACACTGGAAACCAACTTAGGCATAAATGTTGGATTTGTCCTCAGAGACACCCTGTCTGGGTAAAATATGATAAAAGGCTCCACAGCCATGAGAGCCTGTAGCTCTGAGACTCTTCTTGCTGAAGTAATTGCTAGTAGCAGGGCTGTTTTCCATGATAAAAACTTTATATCAGCAGTAGCAGCTGGTTCAACTAGAGGCAGGGTGAGCTTTTCCAACACATAATTCAGGTCCCATGCAGGTACTGGTGATCTTCTAGGAGGCCTTAAATTTTTGGCTTCTCTAAGATACTGCTTTAGTAAAGGATGAGAAAAGATTGGTGGCTCTGTATTGTAATGAGCTGAAATGGCAGAGGCATGGATTTTAATTGATGAGAAAGATAGGCCTTTGTCAAGCATCTCAGTCAAGTATTGTAATATCTGAGGAATATTTGGTTCTGCTGTATCAGTTCCTTGTGCTTGATTCCAAGCACAGAATCTCTTCCATTTGTCAGCATAAGATTTTCTAGTACTAGGCCTTCTGGCTTCCAAAATGACATCCATCACAGCTTTACTGAGAGGTGTTGTTTGTATAACTACATGATCAGCCATGTTGCCAGGTTCATCGTCTGGAGTTGATTGTGCAGGATCTGATTGTTTTGCTGTGACAGTAGTTGAGGTCTTTGAGGTAAGGTCCAAGCTGGGTATTGAGACAAGTTCCTTAGGATTGGGTACCAGTATTGGCGAGGTCAGTCCGGGGCAATTAGTATCATCCTTGGTTTCTCTTGTCTGACTTTTAGGAGGACCTTGGGAAGAAGAGGCAGTGGAGAAAAGGCGTAAACTGATAGGTTTTTTCAACTGAAGGATAGGGTGTCCACTTTCCATGCTTGTCTGTGATAAGTCCTTGTGCAGAATCTTTTCAATTGATCATTTTGAGGGGAGGCAAATAGATCTATGTCTGGGCTCCCCCATTTCTTTGTTATCATGCTGAACACTTGTGGATCTAGTTTCCACTCATGAGGATCCATAAGGTTTCTGCTTAAATCGTCTGCCAGAGTATTTTGCTTTCCTGGCAGGAATTGAGCTTGAAGATGTATTTGGTAAGTCAAAGCTGTGTCCCACAGTGCCATGGCTAATCTGCAAAGGGGGTATGAGTGCATGCCCCCCTGCTTGTTTATATACCACATGGCCATGGTGTTGTTCATCTTTATCAGTATTTGTCCTGGATGAAGTAAGTCCTTGAAGGCTGTCAGGGCACTTTGAACAGCTAACATCTCTTTCTGGTTGATATGTAGATGCATTTGTTTTGGGGTCCATATGCCCTGAATGCATCTTCCCCAGGCATAATCTGATGCGTCTGTTGTCAAGGTTTGGCTGGCAGAGGATAGAGTGAAGGCCCGTCCCTTGTTTTGGTGACATGCCTTCGCCCACCATAGAAACTCCTGTTGTAGGCAGGGAATGAGAGGAATCATTGTTTTCAGACTGTGACAATGTTGACTCGATAAACTTTTTAGGTACCATTGAAGTTTCCTCATATGCAGTCTTGCACATGGAATCAGTAGGACGCAGGATGCCATGAAGCTCAAAGCCTGCAGAATTTGTCTTGCAGATAACTGGCTTTTTGTTGCCATCAGTTTGAAGTAAGTAGTCTGTTGCCTTTGCTTGCCTGGCATGAGGTAAGCCATCTGGGCAGTTGTATTCAAGCTTGCACCCAGGAATGTTATCTTTTGAGAGGGTACCAGTTGTGATTTCTTTTCATTTATTTTGTACCCTAGGCATGTTAGAAGTCTTTTCACAAATGCCAGGTGTTGAAGACGAATGTCCTTGTTCTCTGCTTGAGTGAGACAGTCGTCCAAGTAAGGATATATTTGAATACTTCTTTGTCTGCAAAATGCAGTTACTGGTGCCAGGCACTTTGTAAAGACCCTGGAAGCAGTAGATAAGCCAAAGGGCAGTGCAGAGAATTGGTAATGCATTAAGCCAGCCTTGAATCTGAGGTATCTTCTGCATGATTGCCTTATTGGGACATGCAGGTATGCTTCTTTTAGGTCTAATGTCACCAGCCAAGCATTCTTGCCCAGCATGGGCAGCAGCTGCTGCAAAGTCAGCATTTTGAATTTTGGAATGTCCAGGTATGTGTTCAAAGTCGATAAATCCAGTATTGGCCACCAGGCCTTGTCCTTTCTGGGTACCAAGAACAGTCTTGAGTAAAAACCTTGTCCTTTTTCCTGTTCTGGTACAGGCTGAATGGCCCCCATATCCATGAGGGGCGTAACCTGTTTCTGTGCCTCTGCCGATTGATTTTTTTGGCAGATCTGGCCAACTGTTTGCCCTTGGCAGAGTATGAAAATGGAATCTGTATCCCTGTGATACTATGTTTAGCACCCACTTGTCCTGGGTTATTAACTTCCAATTTTGAGCAAAAAGTGCTAATTTTCCCCCTAAGGGTGCTTCCAAAAGATAAGTGCTTGGTGAAGGCAGAGGGAAGTCATTGGGACTGTTTTCTGTAGGTTTGCGTCTTATCTCCTCCAAATTAGGAAGTAGAAGCGCTCCATTGCTTTGACCTGTATGAATCTTGTGCCTGGTATCTGAAACCCTTAAGGCATCTGGATTTGCCCCTTTGAGCTCTGTCTGACACAGGAAAGGAACAATTTTTTGTAGGCCAGTGTCTACTGAATCTTGGTGGCTGCACTTGTAAGAAGACTTTTACAGTTTGCATAGACTTAGCTTTGTCCTTCATTTTCTTTAAAACCTCTTCTGCCTTAATACCAAACAGCGTACCATGCTGTAAAGGTGCATCTAGTAATTTAGCCTTAACATGATCAGGCAGATTTTGTTCCTTTAGCCAGGCATGCCTCCTAATCACAGATCCAGTAACTGCGGCCCTGCAGGAGGCCACTAAAGAATCAAAACCACATTGCAAAGTATGCTTTCCTACTTGTTCAGCTGCATGCAATAGGTCCTGCAATTCTTTATTTTTTGCACATTCAGAAATCAACATTTTCTTTTTCAGCAATCCCATAACATGTTGTTGATACTTGAGCATATGAAACTGGCAGTTTAAGGCACTAATTGCCAAGGTTGCAGATGTATAAACCTTTTTTCCCCATCTATCCAGTGCGCTTGAATCTCTGTCAGAGGGGGTGGGATTTTTTGCTGTTGAGGCCTTAACACCCTTTGGACCCTGTGAAATAATTTCAGAATCAGCAGCAGGGTTTCTAAATAAAAATTTGTGTGAGTGAGGGACCCTGTAATATCTGTCAGGCTTCCTGGGAGCCGGAGGTAAGGAGTCAGGGGTCAAGCTTGACTCCGAAAACACATCATCCACAATGTCTAAAACAGGGGGTATGGCTAAAGGCCTGTGCTGAGGGAGAAGAAGGAAATCCCTGAGCCTCTTTTTTTATTCTGAGAAATCTTGACTCTCCCAGTGAAAATGCTCCCTCAAAGTATGCAAGGTTTCTCCAAATGAATAATCCTCAGGAGGAGATGCAGATTGTATGGACTTCTCTGCATCAGAATCCTCATAGGGAGGTATAGATAATTCCTGATCAGAAGAGGAATCAGAAGATATAGAAACCTGATCTGAAGATTCATAATCAGTGTCTTGCCTAGGCCTCTTATCTGGAGGGGAATGGGAACCCCTGATCAAGGTAATAAGGTCTTCAGCCATTTTGATCATCTGTTTTTTAGGCATAGAGGCCTGTGCATGTGGCTCATGCCTCGGTTTTTTAGATTTAGAAGTTGCTTTTGTCTTTGGTTTTGCAGCTGTCGTCGGTTTGATATAAAAATGTTGAGGCCTGAATACCCCTTCAGAAACCGGTGCCTGCTTAGCGGTTCCAGACCCATCCAAGGGAGATACATCCGTGGGTCCAATACTTTGAGTATCTCGCGGTGTCGGTAGAGGCCTGCAGCTCAAAAGTAGTGGATATCAGGGGCTGCGAAAGCACCTCACTGAGTACCGGCGAACCGGCGACTGGCTTAGGAGAAGCTTCATCGTTGGTTTTGGACCTCGACTGTCACTCTCTGTCCTTTTCTTTGTGTTTTTTTTATGTACTCTGGTAGTCGGATTGCTATCCGACGACATTTCTGGGTAGTTAAATCTGTTTCCAAAATACTTTAAAGCAAAACTATACCGACGCTTAATAGTGCGTTGGTTAAATCTAGCACAAAACCGACAGCCAGGCACATTGTGATCAGGGCCTAGGCAAGGAATACAGTATAAATGGAAATCCTTATGAGGTATTTGCTTCCCACAAGTAATACAATAATTAACTTTTTCTGACATCGGTATGGAGCAAGAAAAAAAGTTTCCCCAACGGGGTACTTAGCTTTAGTGAAGACTTTGGTTCTGAAACTCAAACTCGAATATTTCAGGAGTCGGCCGACCGGCACTTGCGAAATGCTTCTGCTTCAGGCACCATGCGGCAAGAAAGACTAAAGAAAATGGAGTTGGCTGCTTGTTTTATACCCCTGAAGACCTGACGTCATGGAAGAGGAGACAGCAACCGACGCAGGACCCAAGACTTTGGAATTCAGGCCGACTGAGGGCAACCTGCCAGCAGATTACCCAAATGTAATGACTGCAACAGTGAAACACGAAGAAAATCCATAGGCATCTTGCACAGCTTCTCGCACTTATTTTCAATTTCATTTTTTTTTGGGGGGGGGGGGCAAACATTTTGGAAAGTTGCTGGAATAAAATGTTGTGTTACCACAATGCATTTCACTGACAAGTCTTAAACCCAGGACCCTGTGCACTACAGTCAGAGCAACATAACACTATGCCACATCAGCAGTTTCCTGAAAGATAGGAAGACTGAAACTTAAATGGCTATCATTTAGTGAATTCAGTTCTCAATTCTCACCATAGCCCTAGCCTCAACCTCTTAGCACAAAAAACCTGGACAAAGCCTATAATGGGGGAATACAGCCCCAAAATAGGGGCAAATTTCAAGTCCCTTCCATCTGGAAACAATGCTACACTGTATCTATACACAAAGGAGGTAACTCCTCTGATATTTCCAACTTCAGACCTATCACTATCCTCTCCCCTCTCTCTAAAGTACTAGAAAAATGTATTCATAAACAATTTATGCAGTATCTAATACAGGAAAATCTGCTTACACCCACTCAACATGGCTTCAGACCCAAACATAGCATCACTACGGCTCTATTATCCTTCCTCAACACTGTCTCTATAGCCATGGATGACCATAAACTTATTTTTTGCCTATTCTTGGACCTCTCAAAAGCTTTCAATACTGTCTCACACTCTCTTCTGCTGCATAATCTGCATAACCTCAACTTCTCCTCTGATACTGTTGCATGGTTCTCCAGCTACCTCACTGATAGATCTCAGTCAGTGAGTTGGCACTCTGCACTCTCCCCTCCTCTCCCTGTAAAAATGGGTGTACCTCAAAGGTCTATCCTAGGGCCTTTATTTTTAATATCTTTACTAATCAGCTCTATACCTCCTGTCCTCAGTCATCTTTAGTGCAATACGCAGATGACTCTACAGTCATCACCACAGTCAACTCTCCCTCTAAGCTCTTCTCAGCTACTTAGGCATCTTTTAACTTAGTTGAAACATGGCTCTCCAACAACCAGCTCATCCTTAACCATAAAAAAACAAAGTTGTTACTCTTCCTACCTAAAACATTCAGCAATATTAAACCCTCCTTCTCCATACAGTCCCTTAATAACACTCCCATTCATGTAGAATCCAGCACTAAGCTCTTAGGCATAACTATCAACGATCAGCTTAAATTTGACTTGCATGTTAATAACTGTATCAAAAAGACTAATTCAAAACTAGGGCTCCTTTACCGTAACAAGAAATTCCTTACCTCTGAAGCCAAAATTACACTCTCTCACCTACCTTCTACCCAGTCTAATGTACAGTTCTCAAATTCTCAGAAATCTTAACTCAGCACTCCCGACCAAACTTAAATCTACCTACAACAAGGTTGCTAGATTTGCTGCCCAACAAACCTACAAATCCCATCACTGTCTCTCTCTAAAACACCTAAACTGGTTTGAATTACCCCACCAGCTTCTTCTCTCTCAGCTCCAGATCATCCATTCTATCCTATACCAGCCTTCCTACTGCACAGCACTATCCCCTCTCATCTCCCATTATCCTCCCTCCAGATCTCTCCGAAGCTCTAACCAAGACCTACTACAAATCTACAAACCCAAGTCTAAATTTGGATGCAACATGCACAGCTATCACTCCACTATTGCCTGGAATAGGCTCCCACTAGAAATCAGGACCCTTACACATCCTAAACAGTTTAAGACAGACACCAAAGAGCACTTTAAAAGTCACTGGTCCTGCCACTGTACTCTCCCTCCTTAAACATCCCCTACTTCTCATACCTTAATCTACTTTCTGCCCTTAACTCACTCTTCTCACTAGCTCTCTCTAATCTTCCTTGACTACTCTTTCTACTGTCTTCTAAAATCTATTAAGAAAATTGTCACAGAGAAACATTCTATTGTAATTGTCTTGCCTTCATGCAACTACATTATGATAAATTTGGGTTTTTGTAACCACTTACCCCAAAAACTATATTCATCTTAATGACATATTTCTTTTTATACATATTGAAATAGTTATGCTATACTCCTGATTATTGACACTATATAACATTGTATTGCTCCTTAATGCCTTGTAATGATCCTGTAACACTGCTGTTTAATGTTAATTTATAATGAAAATTGTATAATATGTTGGAGCTTTTCTCCCCGGGCCTCCGCTGAAAAAGGACTCTTCAGCTCAGTCGGACAATCCTGGTCAACAAATGTAAAATAAATAAATAAATTATAAACTTAGAAATTTGCTAGACTAAAAGGTTTTGTGTTACCATTTAGTTTCTGAAAAATATGAAGTCTGAAATTCAAATGCCTGTCATTATTTAGTGAATTCAATCCTTCAGTGATTTGCCACAATCCTAAAAAAACATAGATTTTATGAGGAACAGATTAAAAATATGAGGCTTTAATTCACAAGTGGTGGTGGCTAGGGACTTTAGGCTCTTTTTACCCTGTACCCAAGGTACAGGGTTTGAGCCTGAGTACCTCTAGCCACCAGGTGTATTACATTGGGGGCATTTTCACACAAACACACACACACACACACCCTCCCCCTCTTCATTCAACCAGAAAATTCTTCACAGAACATGTTTCCTACCAGATGGTTCCCAAACACTGTGCAAAAACCTTCATTTGAAATAACAGAACCAAAACACCCATACGCTTGTCTGAATAATGTTTCCCCTGCTCGTTTGAATTCCCACTCACAGATCACGGAAATGCATTCAAAATGAGCCAGCCAGCTGGATATGTGTGCACTTGAGTGAGCTCATTTCTGACAGGCTGGTAACCCCGACGGAGTTGATGTAAAAAAAAAAAATTAAAAATAAAAAGCTGGGAAAAAGTCGGAAATGAAGGGGTGCCACTTGGGAATCGTGACACCCCATTATTTGGACCCCAAAACTCGGTAAAAAACTAATTTCATTTCTCTATGCAGTTGTGTGACTGTGGAGTTAGTATATTTAAGTAATAGGGTGCAGGGGAACCATCCCTCACGCAAAAGAGTGCTTTTGAATACTTTTACCTTGAGTATTTCTATTGTATCATGTTTTATATATTTATTTTGAATGTGATTAAATGTTTTTTCCAGTGAAGTGGGCATCATTTTGACTGACCAAGTTGTTTTTCCAGTGTAATGGTCTTTCAATGAGTGTTCTGCAATCCATTGTTTTATACAATACGTTTGATATGCAGTCAGGAGATGTGTTCCATGTGATATAACAATGAAGAAAACATGTTGGATAAGGACAAAAAAACAAAATACATACTGCAGCTATGGAGGTACAGCTACATGCATTATAAACTAGATTGCCAAGACAGCACAATCTACAGTGAAACAATGGTCAGTGGCATATTTAGGGTGGGGCAAAGGGGCTGGCTGCCCCAAGTGCAAGGTGTTAGAGGGCATGATCAGAAGGTACCTGTGGTGCAGTGTGCAGTACCAGCATACCAGCATTCAGAAATTCATATATGTATTTTCAGTCATGGTCGAAGCACTGAAAAGCTTCATGTGTGGTATTTTAAATTTTAATACTAGCAAGCAGTTTGCTACAGTTTCAGAGCAGAAGAGAGCTTTTATTTTTTTGGTCTGAAACTTTTAGAGGACTCCTTTTTGGCCATAAAGTTGTGGGGGACAACATATAAAGGAACTGCACAGGGCACCAGACAACTTACTGTATTTCTGACAGTGGTACATAGAACTATTAAGCTGCAGTAACACTATGAGAGAGAGAGTGTGTGTGTGAGAGGGAGAGAGAGACTGTGTGGGGAAAGTTCAGCTCTAAATGTTCAACCATTTTAGTAACATATACCAGCTAGGAAAGATGAGAGAGTGTTCAGTGAGTAAAACTGAGGACAATTATTTGTCATCAGGAAATAGGGATCAATAAATAAGAATAAGAGGAGTAAAGTGTAAGGCCATTTGGCAAGGATAGAATACCCAGGTCAAGGTTCAAGTAAACCACATTGGCATTTTCACTGCAGCTGTGGCTGTTTTTTTATAATAGACTTAAAGGCTTTTAAATGACTTGAACAGGGGGACTGATGAGTTACCTTACAGATACTGATAGGACAAGAAGGTGGCAGAAGCAACTGATAGGACAGCATCCATTTCTGCAGATGAGATCACTAAAACAAACAATTTTTAGGCAGTAAATCTGTAGGAATGAATAAGATCTGTCTAGAAATGCATAAACTGTTAGATATTATTGGAGAGTTGTAGTAAATCAACATTTAATCTCACATGGAAGACTGGGACAGAACCTGTGGAATGAGAAAGTAGGATGTTGAACCCCATAAGTAGGATGTTGAACCCCATTTCCAAAAATGGAATCAGGCAGTTTTCTCCCAGTTATATTTGGACCACACTCTTCACTCTCTTGGGAAAAGCCTGTGCCAGGCTGCTGGGCAGGAGACTTTGTCTGATAATACAACCCCTATGGTTCAGGAGGATTAATGCAGATGTTATCCTTGCCATGGGGTCCACTCTTAATCTTTGCTCAGATATTGCAGAAGTTATGAGAGTTTACCAGTACACTTTACATATACCGTGTAGGCAGAAGAAAGACATATGACATTGTACTCTAGAATTAATTGTGGGAGGTCTACACAAGTATGTGGGGTCCCTTGGGTTGCTACTTTGGTCCTTTTGGTCTCAGCATTTGCTGTACCAGAGTTGTAACTACATTCTTGGTGCAGAATTAAATATGTTTAGGTGGGTATGGGACTGCAACAAGGATGTGTCTTCTCTTCACTACTTGAGTTTTCAAGGACAGGCTATTAAAATACAATATAAATATCTAATTTGGGAATGTGTAGCCAACATCCTTGTTGACTGCAAGTGAAATTGTCCTCTTGGCCTCAGAATGATTGATCTTTAGAGTACTATGGAGCAGTTCTGTTCTGATTATAAAGCAGTTACAGTGAAACTCAGCATCCCCAAATCAGGACTTATGATTTACTCTTGGAAAAGACAGGCTTGATCTCTGCTAGGGGGAGAGAAGTAGCTATCCCATATGGTGGATTTTTAAGTAGTTTGTGGTTTTATTCATGAGTGGGAGCACAGGAGATCAGAAAACTGACCAGCTTATAGGTGTGTGGTAGCAGTACTCCAAGTGTTGTACCATCAATGGTGGAGCAATAATGAGTCACATGACAAAGCTGTCATGTTACTGGTCTCTGTCCTCATTTAGAGCTATGATCATAAGCTTTGGGTAGTGACTGAAAAGAGACAGAATAAAAGTAATAGTGAAGCTCTCAGCAGTCTGTGCCAGTTTCAGAGTAGAGGCTTTATTCCGCTAAAGTAAGGACAGTTACAGTAGAATCAGTTTGAGTTCACAGTGGGGTTGGCTGCCAGGCATGAAAGCAGAAATTCCAGTGACAACCCAGGACATGGCAGAAAAACCAGACCAGTCACTTTGACTGGAAGCATTTATAGATCCTACAGGATGAGCTGACAACTGTTAATGTGATGGAGAAGGCTGATCCTCTGTGCTTAGCTTGCTGCCTCTGCAACCCTCGCTAGGATAAGCAGTTCTGAAGATAGATGGATGAATGCATCCAAGCTGCACAGTACAGACATATGACACAGCCATG
Organism: Protopterus annectens; assembly: GCF_019279795.1. Classification (NCBI taxonomy): domain Eukaryota; kingdom Metazoa; phylum Chordata; order Ceratodontiformes; family Protopteridae; genus Protopterus; species Protopterus annectens. Next base: position 72,630,175 of record NC_056733.1, on the reverse strand, counting down.
TACCAAACTGTATATTAGCCAAGAGAACTGTAATACGTGGTCATTTGGCACTGCAGTCCAAAACATTCTGGAAATGATAAACTCATTGAATTATTTTTGCTGGTAACTGCTGCAGTCATTATCAGACTCCATAGATGATCGTACTCTAAACATAACCCTCTTCCAGATGTCTCTGTTTTCCAGAATGGAGATTCATTGACATTGCTTTAATAGCTTACTTCTGGAATCTTCAGCTGTCTTTGACCTCCAGTGAGGTATCACTGACAATCCACTAACAAATTCAACTGATTAAACTGACAAAGTTTAACCTGTTCCCTAGTCAGCTCTGTGGCATATGGAAAAGAAGCCCTGACTACAACCAAATCAGATCAGGAATATTAACAGCCCAGGCACTGAAGCAACTGATGCAGGGTGAGAAAGGAGTGATGAAGCAATGCCTGCTCATCTTTCTCAAGGAAGGTAGTGTTCTGGTAGCTTGTCCAGTGCCGGCTTCTGATGAAGACCAACAGCCAAAATAAGAGTTGATTGCTGGCTGCTGCAGTAGGTTGGGTGCTTAGGGTCACTATGGAGGTGGAGGCAACTCCCTCACAATGTCCCACCACACTTCAACTTGAATTTGTTATCCAGCATGTCTGGGGTTAGACAATAACTACACCTGCTTGTATAACAGACATTCACAGTACAATGGCTCTCTCTCTCTCTCTCTATATATATATATATATATATATTTATCCCTCCTCCTCTCTCCTGATTAGGAGTGGTTCAAGCCCATAGTCATAAAGGACTCCTCTTTAGGAGATGAAAATCCACCTCATAAAGGGCCACAGTATTGTATCCCAACTGCGTTGGTCCCAGAGAAGATACAACAGTAAGAAGCTTCTGAAGGTCTGAAGTTAACAGTACCAGAGCCTAGCATTCAGCTCAACAAACGTTCAGTCCTTTCTCTCCATTTCACCTTTCCTCAGCCCATGATACAGCGCTACAACACTAATTCAAATTAGACCACACAATTCCCTTTCAGTTCTCCTCATTCTCTGGCAAAGAACTTTCCTGATGTTAATACCTACAGCCTCTCCATTCTTTTCATCTCACATGTTTGCTGTCCAAGCAAATGTCTGGATATACTATTTGAGACGTGGCATTAAACAGGGGGTACTTTGGCTGTGATCAGTACCATTAGTGGAAATACTTGCCATAGTTGGAGAAACACATTGTGTTCACTACTTGACAATATGTAACAATTTCAATGACAGTCAAATGTATGTGCGAGTGAAAATTAGTCGTATACATTTAAATACTGTCTTCCTGCAGTAATATTTTCTGTGTTGTACATCATCTCATACCCAGTCAAAACATGCAGTCAGGCATTCATAGCTGCTCAGACTGGAGCAAGTAATGGCTGTGGAAATACTTAAAAGGTGATCCACAATTCAGAATAAAAAAAAATGATTGCACATATTACTGTTTCAAACACTAGATAACAATTTGCTTCCTTGTAATTTTATGATATATTTTGGAGACATTCAGCACTGTAATGCACTATTAAAACAGTCCTGGGAATAGCAGGAGGAATGCAAAAGTGCTGGATGGAAGCTTGGAAGAAGTGAAATGCTATGCATAATGCATACATACATGCATACTTACATACAGAACATACTGAGATGGAGAGTTTATATCAGTCACATGATTCCCTTAATTAAATTCATCCCTGACATAAAAGTCATCCATAGTTATATGGATCCAAGAAGGAAGGATGGGGACAGGAAAGAGAGATTTCGGGCAGACACAAAGTCTTGTTTCACTCAGAAACATTGTAGATTTCTAGCACGTATTTAATGAGATGAAAAAGAATATGACATCTCTTCTAATACCATAGCCTTGTCCACTCCTTTCACTGTTCCCACAAGCTTGTACCGAATGCTTTCTACAATTTTCCTTCCAATGACCTCCATAATTGTACACAGTACTGAAGATGCAGTTATACTGTATGCTTTAGAGTGGAGGGATAGCCTAAATATTATAGGAGTGCACCTTCTATACTATATGCCCCAGAATATGTTAGCAAAGACTAGAATGGGTGTAACCAGGCATACACCATATAGACTGTGCTGCATATTTTTTAAGAAAATAATTAATTTGTGCAATGAGATGTGCTAGCATTTTTCCCCAAAAAAGGCTGGCATATTTAATGACTCTCACAGCACTTCCCTTTAAAAATCATAGCTGAGGTCAGAAAGTAGAGCATTTTCTTATTTTCTAGAATAGCCATTCACTTGTTAGTTGTCAAATGGTTAATAATAAGAAATATTTTATACTATTTATATTCTCCTTTAACAACATATGTATGCACCTTTAAAGCAGGTCTAACTGAATTCAAAAATCAGCAAGAGCAGAACTAAATCTGACAGCCCAAACCATAGAACTATGCCTAAGTTGTCATGGTTTATGATGGCATATTTTGAAAAATGTATTTTTTTCAGAATACCTCATTGGATATTTTTTTTGCTTAAGCCTACTACTGCAAAGAAATACTGTCCAGAAGCATACACTGTATAGGGTTAGTAGCATACCTCTCAATTTCTTAGTACAAGAAATCTGGGCAAGGCCTAAAACGGCGGGGGGACAAAGACGTAGAAATACGGGCACATTTTAAATATTGCTCTTACAGTATATAATTAGAAAGTTGCTATAATAACAGGATTTGTGTTAGCATGCATTCTCTGAAGTAAATGAAGTCTGAAACTCAAACATATGTCATTGTATAGTGACTTCAATACTCGGAGTTTTACTAGAAAACCACAAATTTTATGAGGAACAGACTAAATATATAATACAAACATCTGGACATTCTGCACAAATCTGAACAGTTAAGAGGTATATTAGTAGAGATTATGCTTTTTTTGGGGGGGGGGTCTACATTCCAGAAGCAGATGCACAATTTCAAAACTTCTGGATATATCAGTGATCTCTCCTGCCCTTCCTCAATGCACAATATTATACAGCTTGCAGATGATTACCCTAAATCCTCTTCTTGTGCCATCATACTTAAGGTCATTGCACCAAAATAAACAGTTACCAAACAGACTGCATAACGTGGATATTCTAGCATTAAATCCCAACTGCCAAGTATCTTCCCACAATGTAAGACACAGTGGGTTTCTCAAAAGGCTGACCTATCATCTGTGAGTTCAGCATCATATGATTAGCATATAAGATGCTTTTCTTAACTAACCCAGAGTGATTCTAAAACAAATATACAGAATACAAGTAGTCCAACCTCTGAACCCATAGCAGGCCAACCTCCCAGTCATTTCTCAACTTAAGGTTTCCCCCAATAACTATCATTTGCTTCAGGTCACATAAACAGATTCTAATTGTGATTCTTTATCTAGCCAAGTCAATACTCAGCAAAACACAATCAAATTACCTGATTCTGTAAAATCTGTACTTTTTGAAAATTATTTACATGGAGGCAAGTAGTATAACTAACTCCAAGATCACAAATTCTTGGGCTATGACTAGTTATAAAAACTTTCAGAAAGTGCATATTCACTTGGTTGAGTTTCACTACACTGAAGTATGATTGGACAATGAAACATTTTTCTAATCCATGTAATCATTTTCTTTCCATCCTATATCCTTTAATTTTTCAGACCAGCATCATAGAAGGTATGGTGTCAAAGTTGGTAATGAAGGCCACATATACCACTTGTACAGGATTCCTGTTATTCACCTCAGTGGTGAGCCTGTAAACATATACCACTTGTACAGGATTCCTGTTATTCACCTAGGTGGTGACCCTGTAAACATATACCACTTGCACAGGATTCCTGTTATTCACTTCAGTGGTGACCCTGTAAACATATACCACTTGTACAGGATTCCTGTTATTCACCTAGGTGGTGACCCTGTAAACATATACCACTTGTACAGGATTCCTTTTATTCACCTAGGTGGTGACCCTGTAAACATATACCACTCGTACAGGATTCCTGTTATTCACCTCAGAGGTGACCCTGTAAACATATACCGTTTGTACAGGATTCCTGTTATTCACCTTGGTGGTGACCCTGTAAACATATACCACTTGTACAGGATTCCTTTTATTCACCTCAGTGGTGACCCTGTAAACATATGCCACTTGTACAGGATTCCTTTTATTCACCTCAGTGGTGACCCTGTAAACATATGCCACTTGTACAGGATTCCTTTTATTCACCTCAGTGGTGACCCTGTAAACATATACCAATTGTACAGGATTACTTTTATTCACCTCAGTGGTGACCCTGTAATGAAACTGGATCAAGACAGACTGTCAACATCTCTGCTCTGTGACATCATGCTATGAGGTTTCAGATCTGCATAAGCCGACCATGTAGAATTTTTTTTTTCAATGACTCTCCCTGCAATAGAAGATAAGACTAACAGAGCTTTACTTACCTGTTTTTTGCTAGATCCAGCTGTATCCAAGGTGACAACCATTGTCTCCATTGTATCTTGAATTACCTCTCCATATCACACAGTTTTACCAGTGGCTCAACCATGCATCATTGCAAACTCACTTAGAATCCTGAGGGTAAAATAGCCACACTTTATCTTACCTCTAACAGTCTTAATTTCCTTTTTTTTCCCTCACATTGTTTCCATGTGCCTCACTGTACCTACTCTATTTGCCTAGCACGGGCACTCTGCCTTTGTATTCCTGTGTAACTACAGAGTAAAGAACACATTCAGTAATTCTTCCTGCTACACAACTTGAAGAAATTCACAAAAGTACTGAGGAATACTTTTAAGGTCACTTTATTATCACTGAGTAGAGATCATTGCCTACCGCGGTGGTGGTGTTGCGGTAGCGTTGTCACCTCACAGTAAGACGCTGTCTGGTTCGATTCCCAGCTAGAATGTCTTCTGCGTGGAGACATGCATGAATGGGCGTACCTTCGTTGAAGGTTGTGTATCAGAGCTGGTAACTCGGTACGTAAAAATCAACTACCAATCATTAGCAGACCGGAGTTCCACTGTGGTGACCCCTAACCGGGAAAAGCTGAAAGACACAGACAGACAGAGATCATTGCCTGGGTTCATAGGATGATACTAGGCTATTGGCCCAGAGGCCCTCATAAGCTTAGCCAAGAATTTCGCCCACGTTCCCACAAAGTCAGCACCTGTTTCCCCTGTCCAGCAGGGACACAGGTGGGATACCAGGGGTATATTTTCTGTTTCCCATCCAGTCATCCAGGTTCCTCTTAAAGAGGGCTAGAGAGGTACTCTGCTTGATATGGAGAGGGAGTCTATTTCACAGATGGGGGAGTCTTTGGGATACAAATCTATCTTGCCAACAAGTTCTATTAATGTCACAGACCAAGTTAAGGCTTTGTGTGTGGGTTTTGCGAGTGGAGTTTGTCTTACAGATATGCAGCAACTCCATCAAGGCTGGGTCTGAAATGGCCTTGTATGCCAGACACAGGTCACCTCTAAGCAGTCTGTATGAGACTGAGTAAAGGGACAGGGCTTTTAGCCTATTTGTATAGAATAGGTGTTTGAGACCCTGGACTTTCCTGGTCAGGAACCTCTGTGGTCTTTCCAACTGCTGCATGTGCTTGGCAAGGTACATGCCAAACGGGGCATTGTACTTGATAATGGGTCTGATAAGGGAGGAGTACAGGGATGGTATGACCTCCTAGTTCCTAGATGAAATACCATTATTTATGAGGTGGGCCATGTAGAAAGCCATCCATGCAATGGAGGCAACGTGGTGGTCAAAAGTCAGGTTGCTATCAACCTGGGTGCCAAAAGATAATGATGCATTTCTTGGCATTCAGTTTGAGGCCATGCTTCTAGCACCAGTCATTACTTTGGGTAAGGCCATCTTGCAGGATGTTCAAATCACTAGGGGAATTTAAGACAGCGCCCATCTTGCAGTCATCTGCAAACTTGGTCAGCCACAGACCACTGGTTTTGGGTTGCACCTCAGAAAAGCATATTCCAAACAGTAGAGGCCCCAAGACTGATCCTTTGGGTACACTGCTCGTTATGGGTCTACTACTAGAGGTGGCTTCCCATATTTTGACTGAAGGGGTTCTATCAGTGAGCCACTTAGCTACCCATCTGGTAACATACAGGTTGATACCTAGCTGGGAGAGTTTATCTATTATGCCTGAGTGGGGAATAGTGTCAAAGGCTTTGTCTAGGTCAGTGTAGGTGGTGTGCACTATCTTCCCCTCGTCCATGGCTTTGGTGACTGTTTTGAAGAAGTTGGCCAAGTTTAACAGGCATGCTCTCCCTTTAACAAAATCAAACTGTGTGGGGTCAAGCGTTTGGAGGTTGCCAATATCCTTGTTTCTAACGTCCATGATAATGCGTTTCATGGCCTTGCAGATCAAGCTAGTTAGGCTGATGGGCCTATAATTGCCTAGGTCAGTGGACGCTCCAGCTTTGTCTAGAGGGTTGACAGTGGCTGTCCTCCATTCATCTGGGATGAAGCCGGTGCTCAGGCTGTGGTTGAATAGGGTGTCAAATGGAGCTCAGAGCTTATGCTTGAGTTCATGTAGGATACAGCCAGGGATGTTATCAGGTCCAATGGAGACTGTATGTTTTGCCTTTGAGAGAGCATTAAGGACCTACTCCCTGGTGATGAGGGGAGGGGGGCAGGTGCTGTGGATGTCCTGCTTTACTGATGTGGGGGGACAGGGGGGGGTGAAGTTTTCACTGAAACTGTCTGCCAGCAGGATGGCTATATCTGTGGCATTTGTGTATGTGGTGTTATTGACCACCAGTTTATAGCAGATTTGGGTATTGCCTTTGAGATTGCTGACATATGTGAAGAATACCTGGCACTGGCAAAACATTGTACAGAACAACCAAACCACTCATTCAAGTTTAAGGTTATAGAACAACTCAAAGACCAAGAAAATTCTATTCAAACAATGTTAAGAGGTGGTTCAAGTTCATTACTACTAGAAAAAATAGAACTATTGTGGCAACTACGTTTAGACGCATGCCGACCACCAGGATTAAACTAGTTTTACTCAATAACTTGTATACTAAAATTAAGAAATTGGCTTCGCTAAGACTGAAACAGCTTTCACTGAAGTCATGTATAACTTATTTCTACAATATTATAAGGCCTGACTTTAGACTACGGACCCTTTCTTTAAGGTTTTGTATTTAAATTTATTTCAAAACCACCACAACAATTAGGTCCAAGTAAAAATGTGGCTTTTCAATTACATCATAGGAGGTGTTGGGGATTTAAATGTAGTTCACATCATAGTTAAACATCGCTATTCTTGCAAGTTAGGCATTAACTTATTTCCTGTATTAGGACTCACTCACCACCACTATAAGAAAAAGTCATTTTGGGTTACTTAGACATTAAACCTCATACAGACGAGGGTATGTAACTAATTGAATTGAGTCATGAGTTACCACTTACAAATAGATCTTTACATAGTTCATTACCCTTCTGGGATCTTATTAATTATTATAAGAAGATGTCATTACTTTCCCGTTTGAGATTACGCCCTAAGTTGATGAGGGAACACATTTTTACTGTTCACAGTAGGTCAATAGTAAGACTAACGAGCTAAACACTGTTTGGTACTTGAGGTGTTTCTACACCAAATACCATTAGGTTTATGTTACCTTTGGCTGGTTATGCAACAATAACATTGACTTTTACTTTGAATATTAAGTCAGAACTAGTCACAACACTGACGGTGTTCACTCATTAGCGCTTTTACCTCGTGGCACGACTCTTCATTTTTAATTTATTTTATATATAGATATTTTTCTACTTTCGTATTATTGTTCACCGTTTAATAGTTTTAGTTTGTTTTAGGTTTTCCATGTGCACAGAATGTGCAGCAACAAGATGTGATCTGTAGCATTTTTAACAGGCACAACAACTAGAAGGATATAATAACTTGTTGGTATTTCACTCATTACTTGTTTTACTTTTTGTATTTGCGTTTGTCACAACTTTGTGGGTACATCCGCATACTGGTTTTTAAACAGTAGGTTAGAATAAGTTTTGAGGTAGGAGTGTTTGTGACAAGTTATATTGCCATCGTTATGACTTTGTAAACACACCTGTACATTATTTTAAACAGTAGGTTGGAGCTAACTTTGTATTCAGAGCGGTAACGATAGGTTAAACCTACCATGTGATCACAGTACCACCTTTAAATAGTTTAGACCTACGTTGCGCTATGATCTGATGATGTCTGTTTATTCAACAGACGAAAAGCGCTTTATCTGAACTTGTTGGGTTTTTTGTTTTATTTGCTGTGAACGCAGTTTTTATTGTTCTTTATCTGCTACATTAACCTAAACTTAATTAGTACACTGCCGTTGGTCCTGTGCCGTTTCTGTTCGTTGACTTGTACCAGTTTTCACATTTTGGTGTATGTATTGTTCGTTTTCATGGCTACAGGAACCAACGACAACGCCCTCAACCTGTCTGATTCTGAGATGGATAGCAGAGGTAACCTGACGTCACTGTTGGAAGTGATGAAGCAATGCCTGGAGAACTTAACAGCTAGAGTTGAGTCTTTGACCCAACCTAGCTCTACTCAGATGCACAATAATTTACCGAGCACTTAGGAGGGAACTAATAGCGATAATTCACCTACGTTTACACGTAACCAACATACTGTTAATGAAAATGGACATCACTATGTGTTTGTTAGCAACAACATGGGAAACACTAACCACTACTGAGTAGACACAGAATGTGCAATTACTTCAGGGCTTATTGGGACCTATGACTTTACTAGCTGGCTCCATGAACATTTGACACTAAATTACTAAAAATCAAAAAATTACAGCTTGAGTTACAATACTTCGAAATATGTATTAAAGAGAACATTGTCCCAAAAGGACTTCGCACTTGGCAATATCCAACAGGCTTAGAACCAGGATCTGAGTTCTACAAAGATATTATTAATTTATTTAACACTCAAGGCCTGGAATTGCTAAAGATCATGTGCAAACACTACCAAATACAAATAAATAAACTAGCTGAAGAAGTCACTGAACTGGAAAAGGAAATTAAAAGCGACCCTGTTTTTGACAGGTATCAATACGACTATCAACGTATTTTCACTAGTATTTCCCAACAACTAGAGAGAATGAAAGAAACTAAACTTAAAAAACTCAGGACGGATTTGAAAGACTATGAGGAGGGTACAGCTTACCCAAAACCACCCCCCTCACAGTCACAAAACAACCTTACAACTAACAACCACTCTTCCTTTCTCAACCATGGTGTCAATGACTTAGACATTGACAATGTTGACACAACATCATCAAGACCAGGCACAAACCATGATGAATCTACAGAGAATACTAACAGGGATAGAAGTGAAAATATTGAAACGGATGGCTCTTACAATAATTACCAACAACAGTCAAAAAACTTTCAGGAGCGGATGGTGAAGAACCGGAACAACTACGGTGGGAACCAAAGGAAATTTTACAATACCTGAGCAGCGAGCAACAGGATGAGACAATAGACAACTCATTTGAGTTTGAGTTGAATACAGTGGACGTAACCCCTACAAATTACAAACTTATCACAAACTTAAAAGGAGACTTTAACATTTATAACTATACTGATTTTACAATGGATGACAGCTTAGTTGAGCTACTTGCCACTGGATTAACTTTTGTGCCTTCTAATAGAGGTGATTTAGTAGAAATACTGTTAGAGTTTAGGTTATACATCAGAAAATTAAACTTAACAGTCCTATTAGGTAGTAGAACAAGTGATAAGCAGGATCTCAGAGTAGCGAGCTCTTACAACCCACCCACTCATCTATTTATTTGAACACGTGTGAAATAGAAATGAGGAAACTGTTTTACAAAAACATTAATTCCATTAACTATCAGAATGTTTCTATAGATGACAAACTGAAATTAACACAGTTCAAGGATTTACCAGTCCGTATAATGAAACTAGACAAAGGTGGGGGGTTAGTGGTTATGGAAATGAGCCACTATATTAACAAAATGGTGAAACTTCTTGAAGGGCCAGCCTACCAAAAAGTGAGCTTGAATGAGTTAAACACAGCTTACAATAGAATAAAGATGTTCCTTATTGACCTGTTCATAGATTCACTGACTGACATACACACCAATAACTATTTAAATCTGCCTCTACCTAGACTTCCTTCTTTATTTGGCGTACCTAAAATCCACAAAAATCTTAATGACCCCCCTATGAGAGCTTATGCTCGCCAATCCATCACCTACCCCTGTGCTAAAGTGATTGACTCCATACTGAAAACATATGTAAGTAAGGAGAAACAAATATGCGAAGACTCATGGTCATTTCTTGAACAAATAAATGCTCTTGAATTTGACCATGACAAAAACTTTCTCACTATAGATGTGTGTGACCTTTATACATCTATCCCACACAACATTGGCATTGAGTGGGTGATAGAATTTATTAGAATGAGAGGAGCAAGTGACTCCGAACAGAATTTGATCGAACAACTACTGGGAATAGTACTAGAGTACAACTTCTTTGCATTTAACAGTATTTACTTACAAAAAATCGGGGTAGCCATGGGGTCTCCTTGTGGAGGTAGTTTTGCCAATTTAGTCATGGCTCATTGGGAACACAAGTATGTCTTCGAAAATGCTAATTTGAAGAACAACATTTCTTTTTACACCCGCTACCTGGATGATATTTTCATTATTATCACAGGGGGCGATACAGTAGCTAAAGAATTAGTTGAATATTTTAACAGCACAACTGAATTCTTAAAGTTTACTAGTGTTTTCCAGGAGTCAGATATTAACTACCTTGCAGTCCTTTTATCTAAGAACACGTTAGGACAACATTACACAGCTAAAATCTACAGAAAGATTACGTACTCTAATTCACTCTTGCATTTCAACAGCGCTCACCCCTTGCATCAGAAAAAGTCTGTTGTTAAAGGACAAATGGTATGAGCTGCAAGAATGATTACCATGCAAAGTGATTTTTTAGCAGAGTGTAATAACCTGAACGACATGTTCGTACATAGGGGTTATCCTAGTGAATTAATTGACAACATAATAACTGAAGTCAAAATTAAAAGGGACAAAGGAATATAGAAACCCATCTTGAACAAGGGAACCCTTACAACAACACGAGGGTTAGAATTTAATTTAGTCGAAGTAGAACAGATTAACTACACAAACACTTCTAACCTCAACTCATTTGAAAGACTAGATCTCACTGACCAAATCAACAGAAATAAAAACTTTGTTTTGACATTCAACTTAAGAGCAAAAGACATTGTCAGTATTTTGAAGAAGAACTGGCATTTATTCACAACAGACAGGGACATTATTAAGAAGGTAGGAACATCCCCAATGATTACTATAGAAGGGGTAAAAACTTGAAAAATATCCTGGAAAGTCGACATAACAACATTCTTAAGACAGTGGGTATGTTTCGATGTGAGATGTGTAACTACTGCAAATACATCGACATTGGCAATAAATTTACCATCAGGGATAGGAATTACACATTGAGAAACAAGTTTAATTGTAACTCTAAAGGTGTGGTTTACCTAGCCTGATGCCAACTATGTCCAGCCTTCTATGTAGGCAAAACCGACAGGAGGCTGCGAGACAGGATTTATGACCACACATTTGCAATCAGTAGACACAAACAAGAGAATGCACTGGCAAAACATTGTACAGAACAACCAAACCACTCATTCAAGTTTAAGGTTATAGAACAACTTAAAGACCAAGAAAATTCTATTCAAACAATGTTAAGAGGTGGTTCAAGTTCATTACTACTAGAAAAAATAGAACTATTGTGGCTACGTTTAGACGCATACCGACCACCAGAATTAAACAAGTTTTACTCAATAATTTGTATACCAAAATTAAGAAATTGGCTTCGCTAAGACTGAAACAGCTTTCACTGAAGTCATGTATAACTTATTTCTACGATATTATAAGGCCTGACTTTAGACCACGGACCCTTTCTTTAAGGTTTTGTATTTAAATTTATTTCAAAACCACCACAACAATTAGGTCCAAGTTAAAATGTGGCTTTTCAATTACATCATAGGAGGTGTTAGGGATTTAAATGTAGTTCACATCATAGTTAAACATCGCTATGCTTGCAAGTTAGGTATTAACTTATTTCCTGTATTAGGACTCACTCACCACCACTATAAGAAAAAGTCATTTTGGGTTACTTAGACATTAAACCTCATACAGACGAGGGTATGTAACTAATTGAATTGAGTCATGAGTTACCACTTACAAATAGATCTTTACATAGTTCATTACCCTTCTGGGATCTTATTTATTATTATAAGAAGATGTCATTACTTTCCCATTTGAGATTACACCCTACGTTGATGAGGGAACACATTTTTACTGTTCACAGTAGGTCAATAGTAAGACTAACGAGCTAAACACTGTTTGGTACTTGAGGTGTTTCTACACCAAATACCATTAGGTTTATGTTACCTTTGGCTGGTTATGCAACAATAACATTAACTTTTACTTTGAATATTAAGTCAGAACTAGTCACAACACTGACGGTGTTCACTCATTAGCGCCTTTACCTCGTGGCACGACTCTTCATTTTTAATTTATTTTATATATAGATATTTTTCTACTTTCATATTATTGTTCACCGTTTAATAGTTTTAGTTTGTTTTAGGTTTTCCATGTGCACAGAATGTGCAGCAACAAGATGTGATCTGTAGCATTTTTAACAGGCACAACAACTAGAAGGATATAATAACTTGTTGGTATTTCACTCATTACTTGTTTAACTTTTTGTATTTGCGTTTGTTACAACTTTGCGGGTACATCCGCATACTGGTTTTTAAACAGTAGGTTAGAATAAGTTTTGAGGTAGGAGTGTTTGTGACAAGTTATATTGCCATCGTTATGATTTTGTAAACACACCTGTACATTATTTTAAACAGTAGGTTGGAGCTAACTTTGTATTCAGAGCGTTAACGATAGGTTAAACCTACCATGTGATCACAGTACCACCTTTAAATAGTTTAAACCTATGTTGTGCTATGATCTGATAAAGTCTGTTTATTCAACAGACGAAAAGCGCTTTATCTGAACTTGTTGTTTTTTTTTGTTTTATTTGCTGTGAACGCAGTTTTTATTATTCTTTATCTGCTACATTAAACTAAACTTAATTAGTACGCTGCCGTTGGTCCTGTGCCGTTTCTGTTCGTTGACTTGTACCAGTTTTCACATTTTGGTGTTTGGATGGTGGAGGGTTAGATCATATGGGCACAGAGTAACTGCCATGGACATTCCCAGACAGTTTATATACAGTACTGTGGTTGTTTTTATGGCAATATGTGCACTGCTCAATATACCACACAACCTTCCATTTAGCATAAACCCATAATTTACTGTAGTAATAAGAATACATAATAATATTTCACTGCGGTATTCCATATCACTGTCCATAAATGTTATAAATGAGACATAATATATAGTACTAAGACACAAGACGTCCTTGTAATGCAAAGGTTCAGAACAACTGCCATTAGCTACACTGGTTAGTAGGTGAGACAATGATATATTTTTCTAATCCTGTGAAATTGCTTCCATCCTGGCAGTGTTGTTTTGGCTCACTAGCACATCAGACTCAGTATCCTGCATAGCAGTCTCTTGTACATAGTCAGAGAACAAGCCAGGACTGGAAAGTGAGTCATGCTTGACACCTGGTTGATCTGGAGTCACTATCCCAAACAGCAGAATCAGGGCTCACCTCACATGAAAAGGTAATGCATTTTTTTACAGTGCTGGTCTAGGTCTTAACTAGCCACAGTCTGTTCTGTATGAAATTAATGAATCGGTCCTTTGTATGTGATATGAAAACTTAATGTAATTACTCATAGTTTCACAGTTTCCTACTAAGGCTATACCCTGGGGGAATTCCATGAAGCTTTTTTTAGCCCTTTTAATTTAAATACGAACACCCCAGAGCAGGTTTATATTTACTTGTTATCCCTTTCCATAAGAGACAAGGGTGCTGCTCCAGGGATGAATTTGCAGTTTCCCATCCATTCATCCAGATTAAGTTTGAATAGACGAAGAGAAGTACTTTACTTTATATGGACAGAAAGACTAATCCAAAGAAGTGGAATTCTCTGTGATACATATCTAATCCTCCAACATGTTATATTTATGCTGCAGAAGATATTAAGATCTCTTGAGTGGGTGTTTATGCCACAAAATGTGCAGTAGTTCTGAGAGGATACAGCTGTTAAGGCTCAGTATATCAGGTAGGGGTCACCCCTCAGCAACCTGTATGATACTGAGAACAGGGGCAAGGCTTTGAGATAATCAGTTTAGCTCTCAGAATTTAGACCCTTGATTTTTTCCATGAGAAGAAGTTGTATGTGTTCAAATTGTGCCAAGTATTTGGACAGGTATATGCCAAAAGATGCATTATGCTCAATAATCGGTATAATATGACAAAAACAATGGAATGACCACATCCCTGGACCTGGACACCATACCCTTACTAATAAACTGCGCAATAAAAAAGGACTTTTTTACAGTGGTGGATACATGGTGATTGATGGACAGTTCATTGTCTACATAGGTTCCCATATCCCTAATTATGGCACTGATTTTTAGTCCTTGGTTTTGACACCAGCTATTGGTATGGAAAAGACCCTCTTGGGGGATCTTGGTATCCTCTGGAGAGTTAATAATGGTACCAAGTTTAAAGTCATCAGTGAACTTGATGAGCTATAAGCCCTTAACACTGGCTTTGACCTCAGAGAAGTAAATGACAAGCAGGCATGGCCCAAGGACAGAGCCTTGGGTTACCCCAATGGTGACAGGGTGTTTGGAGGAGATGGAACCACCAATCATAATTTTCTAGGTTCCATTTTGGAGCCAGTTTGCTATTCATTCGGTTACATATAGATTGACATTTAGCTGGACAAGTTTATTAATAATATTCAAGTGTAGAATGGTGTTGAATGTCTTAGTGAGATGGAGATATGCTGTGTGTACTGGTTTTCCCTCTTCCATTGCTTCAGTAACCTTCTAGAAGAAGTTAATTGGGTTGACTAGGCAGTATCTACCCTTCTCAAAACCAAATTGGCATGAGTCAAGGGTTTGTAGGTTGCCTATGTACATGTTCATTAATTCCATAATGATCTTTTCCATAGCATTACAGATGAGACTTGCCAAACTTATGGGTCTATAATTACATCGGTCAGTTGATGTCCCACCCTTGTACAGGGGTGGGGGATGACTGCTGAAGTCCTAGCACATTGCCTTTTAGGCTACCAGTAGACATACTGGTATGTTATCTAGCCCCACAGAAGCAGTATTCTTGGCCTTGGAGAGTGCCTTGAGGACTTGTTCTCGAGAGATTTAGTGGGAGGCTAGAGATGCAAGTCTATGGTTTGAAATGTTTGGGTGGGGGTGATGTTTGAGCTAAGTGTATCCTACTAGATTTTCCATGTCCCCTGTGTCTGAGTAGGTGGCACAATTTCCTATTAGTTCAGTGCAGTGCTGGGCATTGTTTTAGAGGTTTCTAGCATAGTTAAAAGTAGGTTTTGTGTTTGTCTTTAGTTTGGGTGGCTATTTCTGTCTCATGTCTGGCTTTGGTTGATTTGATCAGGGACCAGAGTACCCTAATAAATTTAGCAACACCATTTTTGGCATGCTGGGCGTTAAATTTATTCTTATGTGCAATGAGTTTCTTTTCTTCTGCATGTACATATTTGTGTTTCCCTATATGGCATTTTCAATTAGCATTGGATTTACTTCAGAAGGGGACATATGCCTCTATGCAGCTATTTACATGAGTTCAAACTTTTGTGGAATCCACTTTGCATATTTTTATTTTATCCTAGACATACAATGTATATTCTTCAATGAAAGATCTATCCCTCGCATACGTATCATGCTGTAACTTTTTCAAGTAGGGGTGTATGTGTTTGTCTGTTTATCTATCCAAACACTTGTTACCCAGGTAAGTGGACTGGTGCAAAATGGTCTTTTTCAACCATGACTTATGCTGATACTGGAGCAAATATTGCAAAGCTTTACATCGACACACACAGGCAGTATTCAAGTAAAAACAGGTTATTTTACAAAGATTAATAAAAAACATAACAACATAACAAAAACACATTTACAATTCAAGGGCACAGGCAAAAGTAGTAAACATAATAGAAAAAAATCAGCATTTCACAAAGTTTAATATAAGCATCCACTCTTAGTAACACGGATCGGAATTCTGCCCATATTTCCAAAATACCAGCACATCTATTCATTGAAAATGCTTTTTGATATTACTCTGAAATGATTCAAATGTCTGTTGATGTCTTAACCCCAAAGCAAGATTATTCCAGCAGGCTGGGCCTAGTTTAAGAAATGGTTCACTTTCCCCATGTACTAGTTGTAAATGGGGAGTCTTTTGGAGGTAAGAATATCTTCATGTCTACATCTTAAGTTGTATAAGGTGGATGCTATTGTAAATATGCATCAAAAGGGAGGACTTGCATGTCACATGACTCATTTGTTTATAAAATGTAGAAAGTAATTGAGTAGTTTTGCCCATAACTGGTAAACGGATAACATAATTAAGGAGGTTAAATTAATGGGTGTGTAGATCTGCTAGGTAGCTAAATTTGCATACCTTGCTGACTGAAACAGGGCTCTGTTATAAAGAGTGCAGAGCAATGAATCATGCAGCAGCCTAATTCTTACCTGTATTCATGGGATATAAGGTTAAAAATTCCATAGGTAAGTTTCAGTTACTGTAGAACTTTTATCATCTGCATTTTCTTTATGTACTAAAAGGAGATAGTGGAACTCGAGAAAATAACTGCAGTACTTTACATTCACTGATCTGTTTGCATTTCTTAATGGGTCACTTAAGGTAAAGGATAAAGTGGAATGAGCTCAGTTACGGACAGTAAGAAACATGCCTGTGCTCTTCTTGGTATGAACTGTTCATTTGTTTTGTGTTATCAAATTCCATAGATTTTCAAGCTTGTAGTTTGACATGCAAATTTACAAATGATGCATCAGAGTTGAAAAGAAAAACATCATCAGCATACAAGGGAAGTTTCCATTTTTGGGAAATGTAGGCTGTGATTATTTATAAAGAAAATAAAATGAGCCAATAACAGATCCCTTTGGAACTCCTGAGTTAAAGTGGCCTTTGTCAGAAAGCGTTCCCAGAAATTATTTGGGAGTTCCTATTGGTAAGTTACTCACTAAGAAGGAAGACAAAGAAACCTGATTACATGTGGACCAATACTGAGGCTTTGCAGGTCTGCAATTAGAAGCAATTGGCTGACAGCCTTGAATGCCGAAGTCATTTTGACAAATCCAATGTAGAGTCCATCAAAAGCGTCATGCTACATCATCTCTGCTACTTTATACGTGTCAGTTATGGTGCTAAATCCTTCTTTAAATCCATGTTAGGTATCTGATAATGTGCCATAATCCTTATTATGAGCTATGAGTTGTTTCTAGATTACTTTTTTTCAAATATAAGTACTTTTTTCTTTTGCACATTCCCACTAAGACTTAACTTCATGAAGCCCAATATTTTTTTAATAAACAGTTAATATTTAATTTCAGTTCTTTTGTAAAGTAAATAAACAAGCCACTTAAAACCGAGAGAAATATTTAAATTAACAATCTAAAATACAAATGTAAGTATGTATTTGAAAAATTTTCAGACAGCATGTGGGTCAATATAGGCCATGAACTACCGCATCCAACTTACTTGTATAACTATCCCTAATCCGTTCATCCAACCTCCAAGATTTTATTCAGGCAATTTCTCACAATAGCTAAATACTTATAGAGGTATTTATAAATGAAAGTTTGGAATTTTCTTGACTTAGTGGACTTGTTAATCACAGTCCGGGGCATTTTCCATTATTTTGATAGACTCTTAACCTCTAGGTATTTCCCATAATTTGTATTCATTCTCTCCTCCAATGTTCCCCAATTTTCCTTAAAAGAACATACATATTACTAACCATATGCCTGATATCCACCTAATTTCCCCATTTCATACATATACATAATATCCATTGCAGGACTGAAACAGTTTATGCTACTCCAATTAATGACTTCTTTAGTACAGCTACCAAATCCATAAAGATTAAACATCCCCCCCCCTTAAAACTCCATTTGACCTTGCATTATGGACATTTTTCTATGCCTTTGTCTGCTAATAACTGCACCCAGTACAAGAGATTCTATACTCAGCTACTTTTCATACTTCAGTAGTAACTGCTGATCAGTTATGAGGCACAATATTATTCAGTACTTTTTTCTGCTATTTCATTCCTAACCAACCTAAGGCATCTAAAATAGTATCCAAAACTGTTACTTTAAGAATGTTCTGTATCCCAGAACATTCTACTTGGGGCTTGTTTAGTTCCACACATCTAATTCAATAGGTTTACCACACATCACTTTGCTTAGTGCCTCAAATGAAACCTTTCAACTGAGATTCTCTCTCCAATTTCGTGGGACTAAAGGGACAGTTAAGCATGAATAGAAAACTAAAGGGATTAATATTATCAGTAAAAAGTGACCCTTTGTGCAGAATAGTAGGTCTAGCCATCACCATTTTTGAAACAGTGTACCAGCAACATTGGATCCTTTTGAAACTGTTCACTGGACTGAGATTGACAACTGGAATGCTAGATATTTAATATTACCTCACTGAGTAAAATTCACAGCTAATGTTCTAGTTGTGTGTATTTTCAACTATTAACTTGAAATTTGTCCAAACTCATTCTGTATTCCAAACAACTTCTCCAGATCTTGTTCAGGGTTTAGTAAACAAATCAAGAAATCATCTTCAAAGAAGGATCTTGAACTCTCCACCTGCTATTACAAAAACCTTTATAAAATAAGCTTGATGCAATGCTGAAAGAGGTTCTAAATATAGAGTAATCAGGAATGGGGAGGGTGGCAATCCTTTCCAGTCCCTCTCTTTAATCCAAATCTGTTCAACAGTTTCACATTTACCTTGACCCCTGTGAAGAAACCCTCATATATTCACACCAGCAGTTGATAAAAACTCAACAAGTATCCCAAATAATTCTAATAACCTCAATTATGTAATTCCATGTCACGCTATCAAAAGCCTTCTCTGTATCTAAGCTTATCACAGTCAAAAATAAACCATTTATTTACTTCCTCTAATATTAATAGTATTTTCATGAAGTTATCAAAGATTTGACATCCATGGATGGACCTGCTTGATCAGGGTCGCCTCAGAATGTAATCTTCCTTCCTAATATTTTAACTAAAATCACAAAGATTTTATAGTCCCAATTTAAAGGTATATATGAACTTACGTAAAGTCCTTTATTTCCTTTTGAAGGGCTATACCTGCTGATTTTTTCCAAAAAAGTGGGATATTTTTGGTTCTGTCAACATAGTCTCTCTATTATCCATTCATCCCATCTGAAAAAGCTCGGTGAGTATCCCTTCCAGCCCTAGAATCCTTTCTGTAGATCAGTTCTCTCAACTGTATCTGCAATTCATCACTTGATACCAGGGATAGTAGCTCCCCTCATCAGGCCCATCATAGAATAAAATGCCCCTTTTGGGATGTACCTTACCCGACACCTGCAGCAATTAGAAAGACCCCAAAAGTATCTCACCAAGAGGATCAAGGGTCTCAAACAGATGCCATATGCTGCTCGGTTAAAAAAACTCCAGCTCTACTCAGTTGCATACCGCCTACTTCGAGGCGATCTATGCCTGACATACAAAGCTATGTCAAATACAGAATTAATGGACATGCTCCACCTCAGTAAATCTAAATCCCTTAGAGCTACATGCTCGAGGGACTTGAACCTCAGCACAGAAATAAATAGAACTTGCTGGAGGGACAGGTTCATAACCCAGAGGCTCCCTTCGCTCTGGAATAGAATTCCAGTTCATGTGAGGCAGAGCACCTCACTGAATCTCTTCAAGAAGAATCTCGATAGGTGGATGGGGGATCGTAGGTTTGTCCCAGGGATTACTCCCATGTCACTATTAGACAGAGGCACAGTAAACTAAACCTTAAAAAGGGTACAGTATACTCAAATCAAGGGGTGGCGTAAGCCATACAGAATCAGGCTAGGCTTATAATTGCCCCAGGGCAGATAGCCTAGTATGAACCTATGAACCTATGAACCTTTTTTCCGCTTTGTTAATTTTGGCAACATTATTTCTCTGTTTCTCATCTACTAACTATTGCTGTCAGTCTCCTTTCCTCTAAATGAAATTCTTCAAAATAATTTCTAAAAATATTTAGAATACCACCTGGAGCCTGTTGTACCTTGTCTATTGATCATAACCTAATTGCTTGGACTACATATGCAATTTTCATAGCTCAATCAGAGACGCAGCTGCCTTAGAGCTTTAGAACAGATGTTGATTTCTCTATGCTTAAGCATTCTAGCTCTAAAATCAAATTCTTCCTCTAGAATCTTGTTGAATTTCTGTTTCCTCCTCCCCATCTCTTCCAAGATGGACTCATCTCTCTCTTTCTTTGCATGTAATGCCTCCAGTTCAGGAAATGTCACATAGTGTTTCAAATACATAAGTTCATCACCATCTTAAAAAGATTGCCTACATTCCAACACTTCTCATACATCACCATACAAGTCTCTCTCCACCAGTCCTCTGTCGGAAATATCAGCATTCCTGAAAGCACTTATTCCCACAAAATTAGGTATTTAATCTCCACTGCCTCAAAGCACATCTGTTTTTCTACCCACCATTACAACTACAGGAGAATGATCCAAAACAGTAACTGGACCAGTCTCTGGTTCAGTTCAGTGATTATTCTCACTTGAAATTATAACCTTAACCAGTCCAGAATACCTATGACATACTAATTAATAACATGTGAACTGATTACCCATGCTTTTACATAAAAAGGAGGAAATCTATCAATCCCAAATGTTCATAGTATCTTTCAAAAAAAGTATTTAGATTTAGAATCTTCAAAATTTGGGACCAACTTGAACATCTCTTATGCTCACCACTAGATTCTATTCACCAGCTAGAATAATTTCCCCTCATGAAAGCACCAATGCTTGCTAGAACAGCTCTTATTTTTGGTTATGGGAAAGTAGGTGAAATACAGCTAACACTACCATAATCTTTTTACCTTTAATGCTCTCCTTCCCTTATTTGAATTACCCTTCCAGCTCCTGCAATTTATTAAGCATGATAAAGCCAAAACCATGCCTGATTAATATCAGTATGCCCCTTATAAAGGCCCCTTAAAAGCTGTCTGTTACTACCAACTTGGGACACTCATAGCCCAATAAATGCTATTCTTGTAGACTGGAAATTATGTGGTAAAAACCTATGAATAGCAGTATTCACTTTCAAGCACTTCACAAGCTCAACTAGCTCACTGACATTCCAATTAAAGAATATGAAATATTTCCCCATATAAACAAATGAAACTCTTAAATTGGATACATTTCCTTGTTTTATGCACATTAATTTGACCTCTTTCAACTGTTCCCAACTCAAGTTAGTCTGCTTTCAATGTGTTCATCCTATTCCTTAACTGTTTACAAACTCTTTTAATATTAACCTTTTCAATTGTCCCCCACCTATATTGAAATGGGAATTCAATTAATTGTAAATCCTTTTCATACACAATAATCTAAAATCACCTTAGATATCTGTAACAACTGTCTGAAGTTATCCAATGCCCAGTCATCCATCTGCAGATTGACAAATCTGCTAGTCTTTATGTTGCTTTTTTTTTCACAATGGCTTTAAATCTGCACTTGCACTCATTAACAACACAAACACTATGCCATGAACTTAAGTACCAAATCAAAAATGATTTACTTAATGGTCAAGTATTATGAGCCAGAAAATGAAGGTGCTGCTTCAGAGGGGAGGGGGACATTATTAAGAAAATACAAAAGGAGGATGCAGAGACAATCCCAAACAATAGTGGTGAAATGGAAAAGAAAACATATGCAGAGAAAGAAAAAGAAGGCAATGGGGGAGCAAGAGAAAAGGCAGAAGGAAATGAAAAACAGGAGTATGTGGAAAAACAAAGAAATGGACAAATGTGAAGTGTGAGACAGTTTAATACTCCTTTGGGTGTAAAAGCACATGAGGTAAGAGCATTTATTCTTATTCAGAAAGGGACAGTTTGTGGCATTATATTTAAGACTGTCTTTTTCAATGGAAAATGTTCTTGGAGAATATGAAAAAAAGAAAGACTGTAACCCATTAGAATCTTTAGATGATAAAAGCATTTAACAGGAAAACAAAAAAGAAAATTAATCTACAATTTCAAACAGAGGTGGAAACAGAGACTTTGAAAGGACATTTAAAAACTTCATGCAAAGAAGTATGAACATTTCAAAGGTTTATGACTAAGGGGGTTTATGGACTGCTGGATGGGATTGTAATATTGTACTAAAAATAGAAACAGAAAAAATTATACATATACCAAGCATGATAAATGTGGAAAGGAATATGGGTACAGTACAATATTGAAGACAACCCAGAACATTTTTTTTCTTGTGAAAAGAAGAACATCTGATATGTAATTGCGACACAAGAAACAAGACATGATGCAAAAATATGAATTAAAATGTTATAAATATAACAAAATTGGACATTTATGAATGGATTACAAAAATTAAAATAATAATAAGGAAAAGAAAGAGAAGAAAATGGACAAAGAGAAGAAATTTTAGTAGTAGTAGAAATAGAAGAAAAAATAGATAAGAAAAAATAATAAAGAGAACATAAAAGAAGGTTCTGAAAGAAGTGATGAAAAATACATAAATTGTGAGATAGTTAAAGAAAAAAAATAATTCTATTGGTAAAAAGGTAAAATACAGAAAAAGAAAATTTAAAGAGATAGGTACAAAAGGAAAATGGATGAAAAAGAATATATACAACTAATGATTGGGGGTTGGTATAATGGTTATGGTAATTCATTAACAGACACGAGGTTCAGTACTTGATTCTCACCTCTGGGATGGAAATTGGCTAGGCCTAAAATGGCCTACTAAGAAAGCTAGCCTAGTAATTAGCTATGAACTTATGAAACCAAGAATCTAAGGAAAAGGGGAAATTAAAATTTTAGAGTGCTTTCTGTAAATGTAAATAGTATTAAGAACATAAAAACAAGGAAAAAAGTATTAAGGAATGCTGTAATACATGTGATATAAATGTAATTATATTAGAAGGCACACCATTTTTAACAAATGAAGAAAGATTACAAACAGAGAAACTATGGGGAGGAAAAATAATCTGGAATTTGGGAAATGAGAGATGTTCTGGAATAGCCATATTTTGTACAAATACAGTAAAGATATTAGATGCAACTTTAACAAAAAATATATGATTAACCATTGTAAATTTAAATGGAAAAGACACATATACAGAATTATAACATTATATGTTAATGCTAACTGTAAAGAAAGGGAAAGCTTGTTTCATCAGATTTTAGACTATATAGTGATAAATATGAATATTATAGCAACAGGAGACTTTAACTGTGATTTAAGAGGCATGTGTAAAAAGATTAGAAATTATATAAAAAATGTTAGAAGTTATAAAATATGGTAAGTTAAAACTTTGGGGAAAAAATCATGGATTTTCAAAACAGGTATGTATAGAATTGAAATAGGTTACAGTAACAGAAGGTTTAGTTGAAACAATATTTTTCTATCATCTTGTAATATGGCTAAAGGAAAACAAGGATTATATAATAATAGGCAAAGGAATAAAAAGGATAAATGAAAACGCATGCAAGAAAGAAGTAAAGAGATAAGTAATTCAGTTATGGAAAGATCATATTACTATGAGAAGATTTTATAAAAACTGGTCTGAATGGTGGATGATATTGAATGAAAAATATAAAAAATGTTTTTTACAGTGGCAATATGATGTGAGAAAAGTAGAGGAAGAAAAGTATAAGACTTAGAAGATAATGACAGAAAGTACTTTGACAAAAAGACTTATATGAAAAAAATCAATAAAAATACAATAATTGTTATATAAACAAATATTTTTTACAAGAAAAAAAAGAAATATCGAGTTACTTAAGCAGATTAGTAAAGAAAGATGGTAGTGTAATGAGAAAACCAAAAACGTAAAAAGAGAAATAGAAAGAACTCAGGAAAAGTTTATGGGGCAGATTCAATAAACCCTACATGGTCTGCTAAAACTGTTTGGGTTGTGGTGCGATGCGCATACAGTATTACACTGTTTTGTATTCAGTAAGCAGCTCTACACAACATGATAAACATTGTAGTATGCTAATTACAACATAAGCAGCTGAACTGTATGCTACTCAACCAATTCAAGATGGATGAGCTATTCAACAAGTTATAAAACAATCATGTAGACTCAGTGTAGGTTTTCCCTGTGAATTCCAAAACCCTACTGGAATACAGCCACTGAAGATACTCTACAAAGAAACACTGTAAGGGGTTGCAGTTGCTGTTATACATATGGATGTGTTACAGACATAAGTCTATTCTGCTGCTGCTGCAAATAGTCCCCGGCCAAGAAGAAGATGTGGATTTAGACCCCTGTTAACTTACTATGGTCTGCATCATGTGGAAATGGTAGAATGTTACAGGGAGGATAGAGACACTCTACAGGAACTCTACATCCTCTGTCATTCACAACTGACAGTAAGGGCAAACCGAAGGGAACCAATACATGTAGAGACAAAGGTATGCCTAGCACTAACAGTTTTAGCTGCAGGAACCTTTCAGAGGCCAACAGTGCATATGCTGGGGTTATCACAGGCATCGGCATCCAAGATTCTACAATTCCTGAATGCTATTCTACAACATGCCACTGATTACATACACTTATCCATGTACACACATTGAAATACCAGGATGACTACTCAATTGCAAGAGCAACACTCTTTAAACCCAAATGGTGATGTGGAAACACACCAGTAGTAGACTTCCTCACCCCCCCAAAACAGGCAAATGGCAGTTTATAGAATCTAAGGGATAGCACATAATTCATCTGTTATGAATGCTTCCCACACAATTTTCACAAAATGTGTATACATATACAACAAAAAAGTAAATTTTACACAATTGATAGGCATCTCTCACTGTGCCCACTACCCCCCTGGTGATGTCTACGGGTCATCTTAGAAACATTACACCCCTGTGTCATTGACAATATAGTATTTTATATTGCAATGGAATAAGATAAAAAGACTGTAAGGTAACCAGTTTTAACAATAACACTTGTAAAATAACAGTTAGTAAGGCTGTTTATCTGTGAAAGTCAACACATGGCAAAAATGCCTATGCCAAGAGTGAAGTATAAGAAGTACATACAGATAAAAGTTTAATTCCCCAATGCATAAAAATAACAGTTTTCTTCATAACGTGAACAAATCTGGCATATACCTGAAAAATAGAATCATACTTTAACAACATCAGAAGCCTTCTATGCAGATGAATGTAAAGGAATGCCAATCCTCTGTACTGTATAAATACACAAGTCCTCTCTCCTTCAAGTTCCCTTGCTACATGGTTACCTTGTTAGGGTGTACACTTGTGCCTCTGAGTACAGTGAAAATGCAAATGAGGTCTGACCTCATTAGAATTGCTGAATCCTAAACTTTTGTCTTTGCGTAGCAGATGTAAACATGGTGTAGGCACTACCTCAGTGTTTGTTGCTAATGGATTGCAACTGTGAATGGTTAGTGAGAGGGAGAAGGAAAACACAACAATTCTGACTCCCTTACCTGCAGTTGGTATGTCAGCCAGGATACATTTACACAGTGTAGAAGTAACTGTATCAAGGTATTAAATGGAAGTGAAATGCACACATGTCTCAGTTTCTGTTCACTAATATCCAAATTCCCCTGCCTTTGTTGAAAACTATATATTACTGTCATTCAAGTATTCTCATACATTTTAGGGACAATTATACAAAATGATTTACAGACTGCATGTCTGAGATCACTGCCCAGATAACAGAAGAATGAGCATAATGCATAGATAAGACAGAGCTGCATTGCTGCAAACAATATTCATAAATGGTTGTGTGATCAGTCATTGTACTAAATATGTAAGTAACAAATGTACAAAAAACTGAAAGTGTACAGGTGTTACATGCCTTGTTAATACTGTGGATGAAATGAGTCTTGCTTCTATGCACAATGACGTGCATTCCTGCAGCAAAGCTGTTTCTATGACAAAAAGGGATAAGACACCCTTATTGTGTTTTGTGGGTTCATTCGTGTGAAAGTTCAAAAAATCTTTAATGTGCATTAACATTTATTTTATATTGTTTATTTTTTTATTTTTTTATTTATTTTTTTTATTTTTTTTTTAAACAACACTACTTGCATGGCATGCGGCTTGGCAGAAATATGGGAAATGGATAAATAGTGTAAATGTCATGTAATGTACTTCTATTATAACTACACCTGTGAATCATGTGCGTTTGTAGCACATCTGCTAAACACAGTGATGCACACAGTTTATACCATCTGTATATCATGGGTCAAGTCCCCCATTTGTCTTTTAAGGATGAAACATAATAAACACTGCTCACAGGAATAAAATAGGGTGAACTTTGCATGTCATGTTTGCACATTACTTACCTTCACACAAACTTGGATTGATGGCTTACACACGAAGAAGACAGAACACCTGCAGATAGGATGCAGACATTTTTGATTTCAAAAAGGATACATTGTTGCATCTTTTGCTTTCCATTGTGCTAACCAGCATTGCACGGCAGTTAGCAACCTTCACAACACCTGCAGGTCTAGAACACCTGCGGATAGGAAGCAGACAGTAGACAATTTCAAAACAGACACATTGTATCCTATAGTTTTTGCCAGAGTGCAAACATACTAAGTGGCACTGAGTGGTGATTAACACACATGCCTAATGAATATAAAAATATACAGCTGTTTCTTAACTGTTCCTGTGGCACCAGGTGTAAGCATACTCCTAATTTTATTAATGCTTGTCCACTCAATTATAAAAAAACAAATTCAAACATAATTATAAATAACAATAAGTATGTATAATAATGGAGCTCATATGAATTATATGTGTGACAGAGGGTATACTGAATATCTTTCTTTAATTATAATTATCTTCTCTGGCCTTTGATGGTCTTCAGACCTCAATGATACTCATACACACATACTTGGTTAACCCCTCAGTCTGTCATGTGTATGTGTGCATATATATATAAAATCTCTCTCTCTCTCTCTCTCTGTATATATATATATATATATATATATATATATATATATATATATATATACACACGTGTGTATGTTTATAGAGCTATATCTATATATATATAATTAATTGAGCATGTTCAACAAGCACTTCTTCTGTGGCAAAGATGAGAAATCACATATGTGGAAGAATATGTTTTGTTTCTAATGCATAGGTTTAAATCCCACATTGTACAAATTAATTTTATCAGTGTGTAAAGCCACACCAAAAATGTGTCAGGTTATATCATTTATACCCCCAATAAATGTCTATAAAGTTAAATCAAGTAACAAGTACAGCAGCATCCAAACCAAAAGCTAATGGCAGCTGTCACACTACCCTTCTTAGTTCATAAACCACTTTCCTCTCTGTTTGGCACTGTTGATCGCCACTTAATATCACTCAAACACAGTTGTGATGTTTGCTCAGGCATGCATACTAATAGTAAACATAATAAAATGCATTGGTGGGAAATCTTTAACTATTGCTGCTTTCCCTGGTCAGATATGTCTAGTGGTAGAAGCAAATGTGCTCAGTTTAGGACACAGAGGTGGAGTGTTTAGGAATCCAGAATAATCACTGGAGTCCTTGTAAAGCACCACAGCCAAAGGCTGCTGCAGTGGGGCTATACTGGCTCCCAGTACAAGTCTGAGGCATGGAATAGTCTGGTTAAGGCTGCCTTCAGTGTGACTGGCATTCCATGCACCACAATACAGTGTAGGCATCACTATAAGGATCTCAAAAGGCACAAGATGGATATACTCAACCAGTGATTGGATCACTTTAGGACTGCTGACATCCCACAGTTGTGCAAGTTTACAGATTCAGAGAATTAAACCTAGATGGGCAGCTGCATATATGCAAGATTGATATGCTTAATGCTCTTCTCTTGTTCTATTCTTTTTATTTCACCGCCAACTAGGAGATCATGGTGAATAGGGAGATGCTGAGCATCTAGAGAGACTGAGGGAAGCAAGGGGTATGTAGACAGCAGAATATAACTATTATTTAAGCTAAAGTATTGCTGTTCTATACAGCAGTAGCAAAGTAGGCATGCATATTCTAACTGTAACAGCAAGCATGCATACTTCAGTCTGTAGCACAAGTCAACTGTATGAGTCAAGTCTAATACTGTAGTCAAATGTAGTGGGTTCAAATACCACAAGTAACAAATATATAGTAAAATCCTTTAAAAATGACTACATAATTTAATTTTAACAGAAGTGGCATAAATGCCCTGCTGTTACCTTAATCTTTATAATTTGACCGAGCATATGTGCAATATATCCACATTGCAAGGATTACTTTGAGCAATCATTACTTAGTGTTTGTAGTTAAGAAGTATACTTAAATGTAAAAGTAGAGATAAATACATTATTATTGTGATAATGCATTGTATGTCACATATAATGGTACTAATTATCTTTTTTTTCTCTTACCCAACCCTTAGCTTTCTTTTTTTATTTTTCTGTCGTCAAATCATTTCCATGTCATCCACCTCTGACAATTCACAAAATGCTTTATAGTACAAGGATGTAGGTTAGCCCCCCCCCCCCCGTTGCTCAGCCTGCCCCTGTCCACCGGCTCCTGGACTGATGCTGAGCACATCTGAGACCCAATCTGACAATACTGCCTCTTCTGGTCCTGCACTACCTGGTCCCTCCACATCAGATAGCACTACCTTGGCAGGTGGTCCTGTGGTCAGTGCTTAAACAAGGTGTACTAAGGTAACACACAGTGAATGTAGAATAAAGAACTATTTCATTGCATTATTAATATATATTTAAAACTATTATACACACCTGTTTTCAAACCCTGTATCATCTGGACTAAAAAAAAAATCTCTCAATGCATTTACATCTGCTACCACAGACTGGCAGCAGGTATCTTATACTCAGTGCTATCCAAAGTGCTGAATGTTGCACCTCTCCACTTAATGCATTTTCTCATTACTTAACTATGTGCAAATGGGGAAAGCAGTATAAGTGTGTATCTTGCATGTGCAGACACTTTGCCATCCATCATGCAAACCAGATACTCGGTGGTGCACTATGGAAAGTGCACATTAGCATGTATTATTTATGTTTACTGCGCATTTAATATCCATCTCATGAAAGTACATGTAAAACACAAAGGGAAGGCACTTTTTTAAGGGAACAACACATATTTGCACTGCAGTCATGTTTTACCTGCACCCATGCACTTTAAAATTGGTCTCCCAGTACTTGTTCTCAAATATGTCAACTACACTGCAGAAATAAATAAAAAATGCTTTGTTATATAACATATACATCTTAATACTGACAATACCCATTTAGATTTTCCAATACTTGCAGTAATGTGGACAGCTGTATAGTTTGCAAAGCTGTCTTTTAAAGGTATACTTGCACACTGGAAATAGCAAATGCTAAACTTTGCACACTCATCTGCTAACATGCAGATCTTTAATATCTTGACAGTTGTACCATTGCTAGCCATCCATTTCAGACAGCCCTCCCAACATCTTCCCTCAAACATCCAACGCTGATGTTATCCACAACAAATTATCCTGCAGCATTATAAAAGTCAGACTTGTGCCACAGTGCTTGCATTAAATCCTGAGTTCACTAATCAGCATACTTAGGTAGGGGTTCTAATCTCATTGCAGTCAACTGGTTTGTGTGTGTATGTGTTTGTCTAGTCAGAAGAGGAAAACTATGTATCCTGCAGTCATAAGTATAATCCCATGGAGTACCAATATTTTGACAGTTGTACATGCCTACACATCCATTTCATAAAGGCCTTCCAACATCTCCTCTCAGACATCCAAGACTGACGTCATCCACTATAAATTGTCCTGCAGCTTTATATAAGTCATACGTGTTCTGTGGTGCTTGCATTAAGTACTGAGTTCTGTAGTTGGCGTACTTAGGGGTTCCAATCTCACTGTAATCAACTAGTGTGTGTGTGTGTGTGTGTGTGTGTGTGTGTGTGTGTGTGTGTGTGTGTGTGTGTGTGTGTGTGTGTGTGTGTGTGTGTATCTGTCTAGTCAGAAAAGCATAACTGTGTATCCTGCAGTCATCAGTACAATCCCAAAGAGTAACAATATTTTGACAGTTGTACATGCCTACACATCCACTTCATAAAGCCCACTCAGCATCTTCTCTCAAACATCGAATTCTGGCATCATCCACTATAAATTGTCTTGCAGCACTATAAAAGCCAGACTTGTGCCATGGCGCTTGCATGTACTGGGGTACAGGTTCTAATCTCACTGCAATCAACTGGCCTTTGTGTATGTCTGCCTAGTCAGAATAGCATAACTGTATATCCTGCAGTCATCAGTGCAATCCAATGGACTACCAACATTTTCACCCTTGTACATGTGTACACTTCTATTTCATAAAGGCCTCCCAACATCTTCTTTCAAACATCCAATACTGATGTCATCCACTATGAATTGTCCTGCAGCAATGTAAAAGTCAGAGTTGTTCTGCGGTGCTTGCGTTAAGTACTGTGCTGCATAAATATGTAGGTACAGGTTCTAGTCTCACTGCAGTTAATTGGTATGTCTGAGTGTATATGTTCATTTGGTTCATATTTGAGAGAGCCTTTTACATCAGCATGTCAGACATTGCAATTAGCATGCTTTTCTCACCAGACACTGCTGATGTAATCAGCTACAAAGTGTTGTAGGTCACTATAAAAGCCAGACTTGTTCCATGGCACTTCCATTAAGTACTGTGCTGTGTAAATAGATAGGTAAGGGTTCTATTCTCTTTGTGGTCAATTGGTGTGTTTGTGTGTGTGCACCTGGTTAACATTTGAAACAGCATTTTACAGCAGCATGTCAGACACTGCTATTACTATCTTCTTGTCACTAGACACTGCTGATGTCATCATCTATAAAGTGTTGCCAGTCACTATTAAAGCCAGACTTGTGGAATACACAACTAAACATAGATCTGTGTGTGGAAATCAGCAGATATACCCACCCAATAGACAATCTGCTAGCTGACAGTTTGTCTCACATGTTACTACCCTGTCCCACTGAACATTAGCCAAAGTATACATGCAAACGTTACTCAGTTTTTATTCTCAGCAGGGCAGCACATCTGTGCGATCTCTACAGTTAATAAAACAGAAGCAATGGGCCCTGACAATTTCACAGGTTGCATACAGCATGACGTAAAACCTGACATGCCAGACCTGGTTGGATCCATACGTCAACACAGCCTCTAGATAGCCAGTGTTCCCATAGAAGGGTATACAGCAACATGCACCCTTCTGACTCAGGGACCATCCCCTGACGCATGGAGTTATAGACCCATCCTGACTCTCCTCATCTGTGAGATAATCCAAGGAGTCATCATGGACCTTCTCTAAAAGGACATTGTTAATATATCAGGGCTGGTTCCTCTCTATATCTGTCTAGCCCCCCGCCATAAGACTCCCCACTGGCACAGCTCAGAATTGAGTCCTTATCTGAGTTCCAAGCTAAGTCCTCCCACATCGTCTCTGTGAAGCCAGTGCTTTGTGTCCCCACTCAAAGCAGCTGACAAACACACACACACACACACACACACACACACACACACACACACACACACACACACACACACACACACACGCACACACACACACTCTCTTACTCTTTGAGATTTAATTTACACACACACCTGGGAAAGGATGGCACAGATTCACCTGCTGTGGGCCCTTCTGTCCAGATTATAAGGTAGTTATCACTGCCACTAGAACCCCTTCCAGCTACTTTAAGGCTCCTACAAGGGTACCCAATTATACTGAGTGAAATTAATATTAATACAAATGGTAAT
This sequence comes from Protopterus annectens, assembly GCF_019279795.1. Taxonomy (NCBI): domain Eukaryota; kingdom Metazoa; phylum Chordata; order Ceratodontiformes; family Protopteridae; genus Protopterus; species Protopterus annectens. The sequence continues at coordinate 72,598,089 of NC_056733.1, read as the reverse complement.
GTTGACCAAACAGCAAGGCTTTCAGGAGTTGCCAGAGTTACCACCAAATAAATATATGCAAATACTCTCAAAGCGTAAACATTTACTAAAAAGAACCACCCACAATGAAAAGTTTAAATATATTTAATAATAAATAAAAGAACAAGAAATTACTAAATATTTATTCACAGTAAACACCAGGGTTTCAGTCACAGGAAGTATTAAAAATAACACTGGTGGAAAGTTTCACACAGTTATAGAAAAACATTATTTAGCTAGTCTCACTATCTATTCCTGATTGACTAAAATAATTACTGTTCCTACTTACTGAATAGAGCAAGCCAAGATGGGTGAGTGGTCCTTGTCAGATCCAAGACAGAATACAGAATGCTGCTGAGACTTCAGTCTCATTTAATATTAAAACATTATTTCTGTACAGAATGACATTGCATACATCTGGTCATCAGACTATGTTTCCTACACTATTCCCCTTCATTAGAAATTACCAGGGTTTAGCACATATGTGCTACAATACACAAAGACAGAGCTTTGCTCAGATGTGGTGCAGCTGCTGGAAATCATAAAACCATTTCACTTTACCTACAGGAGCTGCAACCTATTCTCTAGCACAGACATTGGGTCTCTGGCTCCCTTCCAAACTGTGGGATAACATCTTTATGACTTAACCCATAACATAATTTAATTTCAGATATATTTTGAAAAGTCAGGTGGATTAAGATTAACCTATTCACTTCCAGTATATGCTGTTGCAATGTATAAATTTAACTAGTTATAATAATGCATGTACATTTATTTTCCTTCCAGCAGGGCACATTGTTGATACATTTTAACACAAGAAAACCTCACAAATACATTTTTAACACAAGCATCTGTACAAATCAGTTTGATATACAAATGACTTATATTATTTACAAAGTTCCAGCTAGCTGTGCTGGCATATGTTACAAATCCACTGCCCTATTTCTCCTGGCATGGCTAGCAGTACCTCCTACCATCACAGTACTAAACCCACATTTGATTTGTTCAAGATACATCAAGTCTGTTACATTTGTTTCCTGTCTTTAAGAAGGTTACCAAGGGAATGCACAACAAAAATGCTATCATCCTGTGTCATTTGACCTGGCCAAGGCATTTGACACAAATCAACAGTCAGGTACTACAGAGAAACTATCACAAGTGGCCATAAACACCTACGTCACCAAGTGGGTAGACAACTGGAACATATACGTGGCAGAGAAATATGTTGCACTATGTGAAGTCACCTCTATCTAGAGTTCAGTGACCAGGTACATACCTCAAGGATCTGTGTTAGGCCCTTTCCTGTCCATTATTTAAGTCTCAGACATCAAAACTGACTTACAATGTCTGACTTACACATCCTTTCTCCAACTAGCTTTGTGGAGGACTGCAAAATTTGGACAATCATTGAATACAAGTGTGGTACTGGTATAATGTATACAGTATTATCACACACAAAGGATTGATGCCACAGACATGGGAACATGGTAGATGAAGGAAACACGTGGTGGGAATAGTTCCATTATAGAAGTGTGTTCTTGCAGAACCATCTATGATCACTCACAATCACATAATTTATGTGGAAGACGTGAGTCCGTGATTGTGCATGCTTCTGTCTACTGTTGTCCATGTGCCTGTTAGTGTTTGTCCCACTTGGTTGAGACCTGTGCTGACATTACATTCATATTCGGGCAACCCATTATGCACAGCTTCACAATATGCACATAATTCCTATTGCATATACCATCTCTGATATATGTTGTATCCATTGTAAGTGTCAGGATGTTTATATCACAAAGTATCCACTCCATTGATATGTCACCTTGTGTGACAGTCACATAATATACAATAACTGTGCGGTTCATACTGTAACATGTTAATATGTGATTAGCTTTCGTGCTGCTATTGTCTTCATTGACAAGCCTTCAGCTGCTGTATAATTCCATGTTTCACCTGTCCTCTTCCTACAATTCATCTAGGTATCTCTTTTCCATATACACACTTCCCCTATTTATATATAATGCTGTCTATGTACCCCTACTGATCATTTACACAACTTTTACTCAGTATGCCGACACAGTTTTCCACAATACTCTACCCTGTATACACTTTCATGTACTGTGTTGCAAATATATACATTGCTTTACTAATAACCTTGGTAATCATTGTGGCATTCCACGCAATCCTGCAGACCAGGTTTACATGACTACTGGTGTCTGTGTGGCTACACATGGTTTCCTGGCCAGCAACACTGTTGATGGCCATGAAACTGGCATTGTTTACATTTAAACTTGGTGCATGGCATACAAATGCAATCAGCAGTGCTACTCAACAAGCTAAGCCTACACAGAGTTTACTAAATCTCCAGGTATGAGTAGTGTAGTACAACATGTACAAGATATATTTAAAGAAAAAAAAGAAGGTAGTGAAAAATATAAAAAGTAAAAGAGTTAACAGTAAAAGAGAATAAAGAGCTGGAAAAGGAGATTTCTTTAAATGAGCTAGATAAAGTATTAAGACAAGCAGATATAGATTAGGCTGCAGGACCAGATTGAATCAGATATGAATTGTATAAAAATTTAAGGAACTGGCAAAAGATTTTGAATGAATGATTAAATGAAGGTTTTATGTATAAAGAATTATGTACTGGAATACTTAAAATTCATATGGAGGAAGGAAGATCGAAGACAGTTAAAAAAACTAGGGGAATGATGACTATGTTTATAAAAAATAATACAACAGAGATTTCAAAATAAAATTGAAAACATTATGGAAGGTAGCATAGTGCAAGAATTTTGGACAAAACCAAAGATAATGTGGGACAAAGGACTAAAATCAGGGAACAGTTTTTTAAATATTGCTCTTACATACTGACAAAGTAGTTAGTGTTAACAAGTTTTATATTATCATGCATTTTCTGAAGAATATGAAAACTGAAACTCAAGCATCTCAATATTTAGTAACTTAAATCCCCAGTAATTTGTAGTAAAGCTACAAATGTTAGGAGGAAAAGACTGAAAATATGAGGCAAAAATCTATATATTACGTGCAATTCTGGACAGTTGAGAGGTACGTTATAATGGGACAAAGTTTTATTTATTTATATTGTGCAGTTTTTCCAAAGCTCCAAGCAGTCAATAAACATGTGCTGCAGTTCCTAAAACTGTATTTTCAATTATCCTTAATCATCTGTTTTTAACACACAGAAGGCCTTTCGAATTTCTGGTATTGCTATGGATTTTAATTTGTTTAACTTTTTTCAGCTCCAGTCTGCCATTATTCTTGTTTTTATATACAAGTATCATTAATACATTTTAAGTGTGCATTCATTTCATCCCTCAGTTGCAAAAGCATTCCCTCCTAAACATGGAAATGTTCATATCTCTCTTCTCTTACTGATGCTCTATTTAAGAGGGGACAGTTTAGCTGTAAGTGATAAATCTGTAGAGAAGGCATTGACAGCATTGGAAAATGAATAACAAAACTGTTGTAGTAATAGGTATTAGAATATTTTCTTTCCTTTGAATACTGCCTGTTTGTTTTGCCAGTGGGCTATATTTGAATGTAATTAAATTCTGCTCAGTATGTACTTATTTAAAAGGTCTACGTAAGTGAAATAAATGGGCTACATTCTTATTGCAACCATGTAAGAAAAGTGAAATACATTCCTTCATTACAGCAAGAACAGCTTCAGTGCATTAATAAACACATCATTAACAAGTCTTGCCTGTTCTAAAACATTATCACTGTATTGGTAGCAATTACTTCCATTTGACCACCCTTGAACTAAATATTGCACAGTGTATTAGAACAGTAAAGCTGTATTCTTAATATAAAGTAAATATGATTCAGTAATGCACAGTGAGTTACAATAGTAGTATTAGGGCACTATGTACTGAGTACAGGGTTGAGGGTGTGAAAGGTCCTCACTAGTATCAGTACCCTTGACTCTATGGATGGCATGAGCCACCAAAATCATTTCACTGGCCCTTAAACACTTTTCTCCTTCGGATGCTTTTCTTCCATCTTTCTGGAGAATTTTGAAGAAAGACTGGCAGTTGAGACAGCGTGCCTTAGGCCAATCATGCAGTTTCCACAACAAATATGTTTCAAGACACTTGTGCCAGCATTTAATCATCCTAGAACTGAAATATGTGCATAGGTGGGCAGTTGCACACGTCATGCCCTCGACCATGCCCAAAACCAGTTAGAAAGAAAATAAAAAAAAAATGTGGAATTTGATTTCTATGCCTCAGATGAGTATTAACTTTATGTTCTAACATATACAGACAGCAATTCACTCCCAAAAGATGTTACTGAATTTCCTCAGTGGGGTACTTACTTGACATTTGCATTAGGATGACCCAGATAAAAGAATTAACAGTAGGGATATGAGGTGGTCGTTGGTCTGCAGCAAGAAAAAATATGGCACTGCATTACTCCCCTTTATACACCAATGACCTGATGATGGAAGGTGTGAGAGTCTGCCAAGAAGGGGCAGGTGAATGTTCTGATACTCAGACTAGCCTTTGGGCTTCTGCAGGCCAGAATCCCAAAGGTCTATACGGTAACAGTGAACTACAAAGACTGTCCACATTCACCTGAGTGACAAACATGTCAGCCATCAGAGTCCCCCACTTCTGGAAGCTTCAATCTGAGCACAGCTCCAGAATTCTCAGCTCCAGGAGAAGAGTGTTGGAGGGGCTCAAATGCAAAGTTGTTATCAGCCCCTTGTCTCTGTTTAGGTATCCCACAATGGATTAGCTACTAGACAATATCAGGATAGGCCCTTGAAACAGTTTTCCCACTAGAGCTTTCAGGACCAAGAAGGCTATAAGAGTAGCACCAACTGCTGATGTTACATCTCCTTGGGGCAACCACCTTCCCTGTGCTATGGGAAAGACAAAATGAACTTCCTACCCTGCTAGTGAGTCATCCATTATCAGAACATGCAAATGGCAGGGACTATGAACTGCTTCTGGCCTAGTAGCAGGTATCTGACACCACAAGATTTTTATGTGCATAGAGACTCTGCAGCCACTGACTCATTACATGGTTCAGTGTAATGTAAAATCTGTATCCTCATGCATGCAAAGGGTACAGTGATAACTATGGCAATCTGATCCCAGAAGGAACTGAGTTTGTAATTGCAATCCTTCATGCCCAAGACATGGAGACCTTCCAGACTATTATCACTCTAAGGAACTGCAGCTCTGGAAACATGAACTCTCTTTGGTGTCATCCTGCAATGAAGAGAGTTTATCAACAAACAATCAATATACAGTCATCCAAGGTAGGGGAACCATGGCCACAACATGCAGCATATTGGTGGACACTCTGGCTATAAAAGGTAGATCAAATGGCAGCACTCTGTATTAAGAATGGTTCCCATCCAGTGCTAATTGAAGGAGACTTCTTTGTAGACCCGTGACAATGATGTGCTGAAAAGTAATTTTGTCCAGGCATACTATCCAGGCTCTTTGTAGCAGTAAAGGTGCAACTTTCCTTCAGAGTTACCATCCTAAACATGACATGGTGATGTACTCAAAATCACTAAGGTCCAGAATGGCTGCAAAGCTTTCTGTCTCTTTTGGAACCATGAAGAGATGACAGGAGAAAGTACTGCTGTCTAGGTAACTTAGCATAATACTAGATGCCCAAATGTGTTTGCTGTTGGCTCATTTTTCACAGCTGACCCCCTCCCACAACATCTGACCTTACCTTAGATGTCTTCATGTACCTTGTACATAGGAGGTGTTTGGTTGCACCATCTTTGGTTTTCTTTCTTGCCTTTTTCATGTTGGTGCTGAGCCTAAATACCAGTCTACAGCAATGAGAGACTCCCTGGGTAAGATCTGAAACCTGGAAAATCCCAGCCCTCTAGAGGGACACAAACAAGCCTGGATAAAAAAGAAAAAAAAAAGAAAAGTGGGTACCGACCTCAAACCCTAAGCAGCCCAAGTAATAGGGGAAATAAAGAGAAGGAAGGAAACTGGAATGCAACAGTGACCACAAACTGGCATCTATTATTATGGCAAGTTGTCTATACAACTCTGCTATGTTCTTCATACGTCCTTCTGTTGCAATTATAACCCAAGGAAAGATTCCCAGAGCTGGTCCTGATAAGGCAGGGTAGTTTGTCTTACTCCTGAGTGGAAGAATATAGTATGCCATTCCATACAGTACAGTACAGTACAAACAAACCCATATCTAGCCCTACAAATTGCATCCAAACTATAGTGTTGAGAAAGTGTGGACAGAGGACCATATGGCTACCTTTAAGATATGCTCGACATTAACCCTTTCAAGAAAGACAGCGATAGCTGCTGTATCTTTTGCAGACCAGGGTCTAACTTTATCATGCAGAGTCCTGTTATGATTGTTTTAACTCAGGTTAATACAATGCACTATCAATTTACAAATGGTTTGTTTTATCACTGAAATACCGTGTTTGTTCTCTGCAAATGAGAACAATATCTGCCTTCTTTCTAGTGGTACCTGTTCTGTCCACATATCTCAACTCTCCAAGGAGTGAAGAATCTTTTCATCTTTATTCTGAGGCTTTGGGGGTAGTGGGGATATTATGCACAAAGAGGAATACAGTTTTCCAGGTTAGGAATTTAATGGTATTGAAGCAGCAGGTAAGGTTAGCTTTTCCACTACAAAGTTCACATCCCACAGCAGAAGCTAGATTTCTCCTGGGCAGCCTGAAATGCAGGATACCCTTCAGAAATTGCTTGACTGGAGCTCTGGATGCCAGTCTGTGTGCATGTGTGTGTGTGGGGGGGTCTACAGGCAATCAGAAATGGATGAAAGGTAGACCTTAAAGCATTAGCAACTCGCATAGATAGAGAGAACACAAAGCAGTTCCACCTGTTTTTGGTGCTGAATACTCCTTTTGCACCAGAGAGAAAATCTTTTCCATTTTGCTACATATGTTTTCCTGGTACTTAGTTTTCTAGTTTCCCTCAATTAACATACCCTTTAAGGTGTCTAAAGGGTAGTAAAATCATATCCTCTGAGCTGCTAGGTTCCGTGTAGATAGATCAGGATGTACAATGGACCCCTGCATTGCACCAGAAGGCCTACATGCTCTGATAACATCAGATGTTTTTCTATTATATGGAGAAGGCAGGAGACCCAGCACTTCTTGGGAAAGAAAAGGACAATCAGAATCATACTGGGCTCTCATTTTCAATGTCTGAACTATTCAGAAAGCAAGGGTAAAGGATGGAAAGTATAAAGAAAAGAACTGGCACAAGTCAGGGAAAAAGTATCTTTTACTTTGGAGTTCACGTTTCTCAGATGTCTGCTACTCAGAAAAACTCTTACACCCATATGCCTGTTAAGACTTAGACAAGCTTTCCTGTGCAGCATCTACATGTGTGGATCTGGAAATGCTCACCTTAACTGGTCTGCCCTAGAATTCTCCTGACCATGGGTTTATATTTGACTTTTAGGATCATATTAGACTCTAACAACTGATCTAAGGCAGGCATGACTAGACTGCAGAGGTGACAAGACAGTAACCCCCTGCTTACATATGCGGTACTGCTGCATTGACTGTAAAGGCACTCAAAGTCCCAAGAACTAAGACTGTCTGGAAAGCTGTGAGGGGCTGATGATAGCCATTACTTATTTGATGTGTATACGCCATTTCCTTTCCTTGGGACTCATGTACTCTGTACGTTGTAGTCCAGAGTATAGATGGCCCAAGCCAAGTCAGAGAACTTGTGGTCAGTGTATGGATGTTGGCCATCTGTCTGAAGGGCAGGCCTTGTGTTTTTTTTTTTTTTTGTCTTTTTGGTTGTTGTGGCCACCATCCCAGTTCCTTCCCAATACAGGGCAGCAATGGTAGGGTACACTACAAGGATTGTGAATGATTATCGCAGGAGTTCCTTTGGATCCACTGTAATTTTATCATATGCAACCTGGCTGAGGGAATTATTAAACTGGTAGGTGCTCAGGAAGTGCTTGTCACCACTGGCATTTCTGCCATCTTAGACAAGAGGAATCAAAAACTACATTTTGCCTTATGCAGGTAAGCCTTACTTGTACTGGACTCCAGCAGTGTTCCCAGAAAAATCACCTTTGTCTGAAAGTATAGACTATACTTCTGATAACTAAGACAGAAGCCCAGATATTTAAGATAATCCAGGGTATAGTCCAGTGTCCCCTGCATTTCTTCCTGGGATGGAGCCTAGATCAGGCAAACATCTAAGAAGGGGTAAATGTTGACTATGTTGTTCTTGTGCCCCCCAATTCCTGGAAATAGACATTATTATGAAAACTCCTAGTGATGCAGTTAAGCCAAAGGGCAAGGAGAGAAACTGGACATGATGCCCCTACTACAAACCTCAGGTACTGCTGGTGCCCCTTGAAAATGGGTATGTGAAAGTAGGCATCTAGCATAAACTTGAATATCCTGAGGGCCGGAAGACTTTAGCATCTTCAGTTCTGGAATTTTTAGGAATTTGCTTTGGTTTTACAAGTCTAGAACATGTTTCCAGGATCCCTCTTTTATTGGTGCAAGGAAGAGTGCTGATTAAGGCCCTTTGGTCTCTTGCATATTTCTGGACATGTTTTCCTGTCTTTTAGGCTAACATTTCTGTTAAGAAAACCCTATGAGATGTTCCCCATCTTTTGTGACTGACAAAAAGTATTTTTTGTGGCCTAGTTATGAACTGGAGCTTGTACCCTCTGAAATTATCTGTAGGACACACTGGTATATCCTTCCAATGATTGTATCAGGAAGTTAACTGACTCTCTTTAAGAAATGAATGGGCTGGAAGGTTAAGGGCTGGGGTTAAGCTTTTTTTTTGAGAAGCCTGTTGTAATAAACAGCTGCTTACAAGAAGGAGTTGGGCGTTGTGGTTACCAGGCCTCCCTCTATTTTTTTTTTCATTTTTATTTTCTCTTTTAGTGCTGTTCATACCATTAGGCTATTTTAAGCCCTTACCCAGCTTGCAATAATAGGGCTGTTTGCAGGGTTACTTTCTGATGTGCTAGGAATGGGATAGTAGGATATGAGTTTCATAAATTTCACAACCTTTTCTTTATCCTCCGGCTTTTTTTGAGCAGATTACAAGAAGGGTCTGAAGAGTAGCTCCTTATCTAATGAGGCACTGATGAACTGCACATTCACATCTTCTGGGACTGAGTATTCATCCAGGAGTATCTCCTGATGACTAATAAAGCAGCAGCAGTCATGGATGTTGCATCAAAAGCACCACACACACATTTCAAGTCATGCTTGCCCAGCTGTAGACCAAGTTGGAACTGGTTCAAATAGGAGTTCTTTAAGTTTTCATCCTGTCAACTTTAGAGGAGTTTCTTAAGGTCATATTCTTGGTATTTCAGAAGGGGGGGGGGGGTCTGACAATTCAGGACCCTAAAGTTTGCTGAATAATATACTTTTTTGACAAACTTATCTAGCAAGCTGCTCTTCCTATCAATGTATAGAACAGAGCCCCCATGACCCAGTCTGGCTGACTCCAGGGACGCAGTGGCTTTTTCCATAATATGATTTTTGTCTAATAATGTATGAGGGTCTTGAACCCTACAGAAACAGTAAGTTCTCTAAGAGGTAGGGAATAGAAGTCTAACTTCAAGAGGTGCCTTCAAAGCCATCCACAAAGGCTTTCTGGACTGGAGATACAGCCACAGAGTTGGAAGTTCATAAATGCAAAAGTCAGGTATCTCCTCTGGGAAGCAGTGGCTTCATGTGTCTGATTTAGAAATGCTCCCTAACAAATGACAGAACACTCCCAAAGGAAAGGTCATTGGTGGTGGGTGTGATTCACAGGTCAGGGTGTCCTCACTGTTTGTGCTTTAAGCTAGACTGAAAGACAGTATTTTCAGATGCAGCTCTCTGCATCAAGCACAATTTCCCTTAAGAGCACACAGGGAACACACTCAATCCAGGGTCTAGATTTGTTAACCAGGTAGGCCCACTGGACACACAGTCCCTTTTCAGGAGCAATGTTTGGTTAAGTGACTTGCTCAAGTTACACATTAGGCAAATAAGGGCTGAGGGAATCAAACCCTGTACCACAGGAATTACAGATCATAGCCTTAAACCCTCAGCAAAATGTTTTAGTTACAAGTTATTCTGTAATTAAGCACACAGATTTTCCACTAACTATTTTGGAAAAAAACATGGTAATAGTGAGTCAGGTGCTAGGATCTCTAATATCACACATGCGTGATAACTAAGACTATATCACGGTGGTAGTCTATGTGAGAATGAAATGACTTGGGGAACCCAGAGGGATATGCAGAATAATGCAACTCTTCATGTGTGTGTGACAAATGTAAGCAAGGCACTGGTCATGGAATCCTTCCTTCTCCAGTATGTACAAGCATGGGACGTGATGCTCAACTGTCCAACTTGCCTCACAAAAGATGATCTATATCTCTCACTACAAGGCTTCTGCATACTGGCTAAAGTTTTTGCTTCCAAAAACATGCCTTTTGTTAGGCACTAAGTTAAACATATTAAATCCAAAACTGGATCACACTAAGGTGGCTCTACTCAACCCTAGAAATCTCATCAACAAATTATTTGATCTTGAGGCTCTCCTGAATTTGGAAAACATCTACATTTGTGTAATTATGAAGACAAGATTTAAATGTAAAGAAAAGTACTCCCATAAACACGGGTTTTCAGCTTACCATGCTGTTAGACCCAATGGCAACTGTTAAGCACTTTACTGCCTTTAGACAGATTCCCAGATACTCACAAATGATCATAGAGCTCTGTATTACCAAAAGGACAAACAATCAATTTACAGCCTGTTGCAGGGCACCTTCCATGTTCCCTGATAATCATGTAAGATTCCTAAATGTACCTGAACTCCCTATAAACAAGAATCCTACTATATGTAGGGACTATCCTTTAATAAACTGGAGAACCTACACCTCTAATATACAGCATACCCAGAAGTTCTGAGATTTAACTAACAAAATCCACCTGGATCAGATTAGTCAACAGACCTATTAAAAGATACAACATCCTCAATCTGATCATTAAAATATAACCTCTTCATTCACTACTACCATTGGGTCTCCCTCCCCAGTTAAGTCATAACATAAACTAGCTACTAAATCTCCAAACTCTTCATTCACTATTAGCATTATGTCTCCTTCGCCAGTTAAGTCATACCATAAACTAGCTACTAAATCTCCAAAACATCTGCATCTAAAATCTCAGAAATCAAAGATTTAAAATGTACCATCTGCATCACATTTTAGGATGAGGTTTCAAAATTCATTCGTGGCAAAATCAGCTCCAACAATGACACAGTAAGTAGCTTCACAAAGGAGTTCTACTCTAACTTAGATAAATGTACAGAGATGAGGGTCCTAACCATAACAAGATATAATGGGAAGTTGAAAAACAAATATCTTTTTGTGGTCCTCCAACATAAATACAATCTACAATAAAAAACTCCTGAAAGTATACAGCAGATAAAAAAAAACTCTCATCAAGGACAGTATCAATAATAATCAAAAAAAAAAAAATACCATTAACTCTACTAAAGCAACCCATGAAAATAAGTTAGCACTTGAAGCTAAGGACAATTATAAATCCTTCTTCAGCTATGTTAGGGATCTATGGAATAAATGGTGCCACTTATTCTGACTCAACTGGCATTGTTAATATACTAGCAAATAAATTTAGTGTAAATTTTACCCAGAGATATCTTTCTGAAATCTACATATCCCTGCATCCATTAACCCCACTATCATCACAAAGGAACATGTACTGAAGGTTTAAGACCAAAAATATTTCTTTCATGAGGCCTGACAATTTACCTGGTTCTTTAGTAAACAGTACTAAGCATGCCCTGGCAGAGCCACTACTGAAATTTATTTAACCTATTATAGATACAGGCTTTGACCCTGAAGTTTGGAACACCACAGTGGAGATACTTTTCCAAACAGGAGGCCCTATCATTGACCCTGGGAATTACAAACACATCAGTCTTATCTGTAAAGCCATGGAATGTATATTATACAATGACTGGTCATTAATATTCAAAAACAAACATGTTGATTGGATAGCCCAACCAGCATGCCCATTTTAAATTGAGCATATACCAAGAGAAAATAGTCCCGTTGCTAAAGTACCATTGAGCAGCTAAACCTTTTTTCCTATTGGTATATGGTAGACAGGCATTAATCTGAAGGAAAGAAAGTCTGAAACTGAAAAGTATGTAATTATTTAGTCACTTCTTTCCTCATAAAATTTGTGGTTTTCTAACAAATCACTGAGGAAAAGTCATTAAATAATGACACGCATTTCAGTTTCAGAATGATTTCCTTCAGACAATGCACAATTATTCTCAGAGATTTCAAAGTTCATAAGAGCTACATTAACAATTGGTCCCCTCCTTTATTTATGCTTTGTCCACATTTCTTGAAATAAGAGGTTGAGAGGTATGTATGAGAGCAGAGAAAATACTAGGATAATCAGGTATGTTCTGCAAAACTAAAGATTTTCCTTGTATTTCCCGTCTGTCTCGTACCGCCAAACTGTCCAGAAGTTAATTTTTTTTTTTTATTAAAGAAAAATAGCAACAAAGATAGTCCTTTCTCCATTGCTTGCTTTCTAAAGCACTGATGTACTGTGTAAGAATGGGAACATAAGTCCCATGTGCATACACAGTACATCATCAAAGGGCAGAATCCAGAAACAATGCGGAAGAACACCACAGCACCATTATACAAAGACATTATTTAAGTAAAGTAATTTATTTCTTAAATAATGTTATTGTACAATAGCAATAACCTTTGGGCACTTCTTGAAACCTGACTTGGGATCCTTCTCTTGGTCAGCCATTATAATACCAAAGAGAAAATTTGTGTTACCACAAAAAATTCTGAACAGTAATTGTCAAGAACAGCCTTAAATAAAAATAGGCTGTCACACACACACACACACACACACACACACACACACACACACACACACACACACACACACACACACACACACACACACACACACACACACACACACTCACACAGTAATGCTAATGTAATTTTTAAATTCAAGCCTTTTCTAAAAAAAAAAAAATGAAGGCTAAACACACCACACAGCAAATAACTACAAACTATCTATTTATTATAAAATGTTACAAAAGGTCACTGACTAAACACACTCTAGTAATTAGAAAGGGTTCTTAAACTAGGCCTAAAACAAGAGGCCAATGAGAATTTTAAAGCACACTAAGGGAAGGGAATAAAATGTAGGTAAACACACCAAAAAGCTGTTAAGAGCTTTATAAAACTATTTAAACTATCTAAATATAAGTAAGCAAGTAAGTAAGTAGAGAAACAGGTTACTGGCCCGAGCTAATGCAGAACCTCCAATCTGTTGCAGCGGCAAACTAGATCTGAGGTAACTCTAGGTGCATCATGGGATAGGGACTTGGCCTCAAGCTATTTGAAGACCTCGAGCTTTGCAATTGGCCAACTTGGAGTCGAGGGATCGGCTCCGAATCCATCCGTAAAGAATGAACGGCGAGATAGAACAACTTCACATTGCTGGATTTACCCATGGTTGGCTTTGTTTGGTCAAGAGGTACATCTCAACGGGGTTGTTGTATTCAGAAAACCCTTCTGCTTAGTGCAGTTGATTGCAAGGAAATATCATCCTGATCTAAACAAATCATTGTTCCTTAATATTCAGCATTAAGTAGGCCAATTATTGACTACAAAAAACCCATTGAGATGCACCTGACTAGACATATAAAGTAACTAGAAAGACCCCAGAAGTTCCTAAATAAGACCACCACTGGCTTAAAGACCCTACCAAGTGAGACTAGAAGCACTCTATCTTTATTCAGTATTTTAGAGAGTCCTGGCAGGATATCTAGGCCTTACCATCCATGCCATTAGAGACCTAGTTGTCCTGCATTTCATACATCTCCACAAGTCTAACAATTACACAAATCCCACAACCAGGGATGCAATTCATCACCATCAGTTACATAAAACATAATGGAGAATCTCATCACCCACTGCTTCCTCCATATCTGGAACAGACTGTCCCAGCAGATTAAGCAGTGCCCTATCATTCTTCAAATAGGATTCAAAAGATTGGATGGACACCAAAATTCACCCAGGGTGGACTGTCCTAGCCCTCATACAGAAAGGGGGTATAGCTAAGTGTGTATAGTGGCAGAGCATACATAGTCAGGAGAATTCTCGGATGTCTTGATATTTTTATGAATAAAAAGCAATGAAGATTATGCTGTGGCTTTACTGACATCATACCTGAATGATCTGTCTCTTAAATTTTAGACTGTTTGCAGAAAGTGATGTCAAGGGTTAATTCCTCTAGAGACTAGCATGCCAGAGGGTTTGATCTTGGCACCAGTGTTACTTGCTGCTTTGAGAGATCATTTGAAAGACCGGTATTTCTCATCAATCATATGCAGATGATATCCAGCTTTATCTCCTTATTTAAGAGTCTGTGTTCAAATGTACTGCTTTTGAAGATTGCATAACCCTTCAATGGATGATGGAAAGTCAACTGATGTGTAACTAAGTTAAGATTGATATGATGCTGGAGCCTGCCATTGTAAGTATTAAAAGAAGTAATGTACTAACTATAACAATCCATCTGTGTCATCGTCTTCATTCTTCCTCAACGAGTGGCTTCAGATCCAATCCGTAATCAGTGATGTGCATTGCTGGTAAGGGAGAAGCTTGAGGGATTTGGTGGCTGCGAACTTTAGCATCGGCCGAGTCGGATCTGATTGATCAGATCCAAACCCAATCATTGAGGGCAGAATGGAGATTGACAACATTAGATTGAATGTTCTTCTCATCCACTTCCCTTTCTACACTGGACAAAAATATGAAATTTGCTTTTCAAGCCTATAACCTGAGCAAGACAAGACTGCTGATGACAGACACTTACGTGCAGTGTCAGCTACCACCAAGATCTCATATTTCTAGCTGAAAAATACTGCTTAGATGTGAAATATTACCCCATTAGTTTACCAAGTGATAGTTACTATGTACTTGCATCTTCTCACCTGGACTACCACATCACCTTTCTCCTTTGGGCTTGTCTGGGAGGGACCTAGTACAGCTGCAGGTTATATAGAATTCTGCTGTAAGGTTACTGGTGGGGGATTCCCATTCATGACATAATACCTCCCTCTCCTGTGAGACAGCACTGGCATCCAGTCACTGCTGAGTCATGCTTACAATTAATTTTTTAGCTAAACAAGACCTACAGAATTTAGGCTTTACCTATTTGACAGAATCAGTGCTGCCTTATGTCCTAGCTAGCTCCATTAGGTTATTAGGTGAAGGACTGGTGGATATTCTAAGGACTGGGTTAGAAAACTCTGGCAGAATATCTTCTGTTTACCAAGCAACCGTCCTTTGGAATAAGCCATCTTTATTTATTTTATTTTTTTTACTTTGTTAACCAGTTAAGTGGTCTGATCCACAGACCCTTTTCAGCCACATTCCAGGCCATTTCTGCAATTGCAGCATTTTGAGAAATGCAAAATAAATGCAGGAGGTATTGTAAACAAGTACACAGTTGTAAATTTATAAAGAAACAGACATGACTGCTAAAGAATAAATTTACATTACTGTATCCAAGTAGATATTAGTAAGTGTGCCAGGAAACAGCATCAAAAGAGAAGTTAAAGCAAACATAGTTACAGGCAAGCATCAGTGTTTATGAAATGACTAATGTAATTCTACAGTCATTTAGTATTGTTTGTTGGTATCAGTAATTTATGTGTAAGAATACAGAGCAGTTTCAGCATCTGTAATAGCTGTCCCAAGTTTACAATATTATCTGCGACCATGTACAAGTACATGTTGCAACTGGTTGTTCAGTTAACCAATGTCATACTAGGAACACTTACATTTTTTTTGGGCAGGTGCTATATTACGTCTTAATAAAATTGAGTTTTCTTATTTCATGTTATATCAAAGGAGCTAATTTAGGAAGAAAACCTCTTCTCCAGTAATTTTCCTGACAGAGGGCCTTACCATTGTATAGTATTGCATTCATCTCAGCTAAGTGGATAACTAAATGTTTTATGCTTAAGTTCTGCTCAAGGGGCAGATAGCAGGACAATTCAAGAGTGTGTGTGTCATATAATTTATCAGCAGAGTGACCCTTGCTATAACAGGTAACCATTTTGCCTTATTTTGATGGAGCAATGCTATTCTCTCTATTAACATAAATCAACAGATTCGTTGTCAGCTGCAGAGTGTGGGTGTTTAGTGCTGTATTTACACTGACAGGCATTAACTAATGCTGAACTTGCTAATGCCTTTCTTGTTTCTTGGGGGCAGTAGATTATTAAGCTGTGTAACAGTGAGACTTGTTATGCAGTTAGGATGACGTGAGAGAATGTAAGTGGATTATGCAATATACCTTTTTGTGTTAAAACTGACAGTGGTGTCCCCTGAGGGTCTATAACTTTTGGGGTTGGATTACATTTGAGTTTTTCATGAGAGACAAGTAAAACTTTGTTTGCAGCTAATGAATAAGTCTATCTTGGTGAACCAGTTCAAAATGCTTCTGAAGTCGACTTGCAGATTGTCTCGTAGCTTATAAATATCTGAAATGAGAACAATAGTATCTGCAGTACAGTTTCCCTGACTTTGTCGTGCCACTCAAAAGCCTCATTCAAGATGTCCTAGAAATATCACCAATTTAGGAAAATGTTTTAATCTCACGTCATGAGCAATTTTTAGTTCTAGTTATTTATCTTAATTACTACCATACTTAATCAAATTAATTGTTCATTTAATATGCCTGTATAGGTAAAGTCCGAATTGCATAAAACGAATAAACAAATAAAACTAGAAGAATGATCGTATTTTTCACAAAGAACAAATTTTTCGTATTTACTAACGCTATCCAAGTTATCAGAAGTGTATAAAGTGTTTGCTTGTTAGTGCAGTGTTACAGTAAAGTTATTTCACAGAATACAGCCATTTCAGAGCATATCTTGCAAAGTAAAGTGTTTCAAAGAGTTTATTGTGCATCTGTGTGTTACTGCAAGCTGCAGAGAGGCAGTTTGTTCATACATAATTACAAGGGCCATATTTTGTGTGTGTGTGCACATACTTTGTTGGCATGGCAAACAGATTTCGAAAACTAGGGCCACATGTTTGATAATAATATTGCAGAGGACTGGAGAGTGCTTGAGCAAGAATATGACATTTTCATATAGGCAGCATTTTCTGATAAAGATGACCGTACAAAGGTATAACTTGGTCAGAGGCCATAGAAAGGGAGCGTTCATTTGTGTATGCACCCGCTATCTTTGCTGGAGAGGGGGAGAACTGTCACATTGCTGTACAGACTGAGTCAAGGGAGGACCCTGAGTGCTTAAAACGTACATTTAGAGAAATGTGTAACCCCAGACCAACATTACAATGGAGAGGCACTTATTTTACACAAGGGATCAAAAGCCAGGTGAAACTTTTGCTGCATATATAACTGACTTGAGAAATACAGCTAAACATGCAGATTTGGTGATTTAAGGGATGAGTTAATAAAGGACAGACTTGTGCATGGTATTAAAGATGACGCTGTGAGAATGATTTTGCTTTGTGACAGTGATTTACCTTTGAATAAGGCCATTAAGATTTGTCAGATATATGAGCTCACAGAAAAGTGCATGAATATACTAACAAATGAGAAGCGCATGTTTCCTGTAACTTCTAAGTCTCCTGTTGATAGTATGGAGCATGTGGTTAAAAGAAACAGGCCCAGGCACATGGCAGTTACTGTAGCCCCTGTATGCAGCATGTGGTTAAAAGAAACAGGCCCAGGCACATGGCAGTTACTATAGCCCCTGCCACAGGGGCGGCTCTTGCTATTGGACTGCCGGACTGCAGCCCTCCCACCTACAAAAAACAAAAGAAAAAAATCTGTGAAACACAGAAAAAAAATTCACAAGTCCCGATTCCTCTCCTCTGCGCATGCGTAGATACATTGAGGAACTCAGACTGCCTTTATTGGCAGTTCGAATGCAGAGAAAGAGGTACCCAGCAATCTGTGCTGTGAATTACCAGGAATCTGTGCGGTCATCACCGCACCGAACAGAGGAGCTCCGGACTGCTTCCCCTGCAGGCAGAGCCAATGAGGGGTGAGCAGAGAGCTCTCGCTGGGATTCCGCTGTGCGGGCTTTGTGTAGGAATGGTCGCTGGCTGGGATTTCGCGAGTGGATTATTCGGGTAGGTCAGTCGCTGGCTGGATTTCCAGGTAGGTGAAGGCTTCATACAGTGTGTGTGTGTGTGTGTGTGTGTGTGTGTGTGTGTGTGTGTAGGGAAGCATTGTAGTTATTTTTGTACATGCATTTATTTCTTTTGTCAGGGTCTTTATAGCTATGACTTTTTTGTATCTACTTGGGAATCCTTTCTTTGCTGAAAACATTCTAATCAAAGAAACCAAGTCAAGTATAATTTCTCATTGCCTTCTGTAAAATAATATTCATTCTCACATTTCCACCTTTCCTGCTGCGGCCGCTGACAAAGAGAAATACTACAAAATAATCTTCCAGTCTTCCTAGAAAGAGTTGCAGCAAAGAGAATGAGTGTTTAGATTCCCATGGCTTTTTTAGGCAACTCATTGACAGTGCAAGGTGCAAAGGTGACATACCAGTCTCACATAAACCTCAGACTAAGGATATCATATTTAGTATGTCCATATGCATGTGTATACCCAGATGCAGAAGTAAGCCAGTAAAGTGATTCATGCTAAACTGACCGATAAATAGTTAAACTGGTCAGATTATTACTCTTAGTAGATAGATGGCCATTCAAACTGCACTTAAATATCTATGTGCAGCTAATCAGCAAATAGAATGCAAGTGCATCTGCTTTTTCTTCAGTTTTCAGTGCCATAATGCTGGCATTACAGTGCTCTGCTGTAACATCTGTTTTAGTTAAGAGAAGGAAAGCATGAGTAATGAACACACGTATTTATTTAGGAATTTGTAAAAAAAATGATGATGACCCTAGTACCTTTGTTACTGGCTTATTTATGTTACTAAGGTATTGAAGTATACGTGATTTACTTTTAAAGAAAAGTTTTTCTCCACAGATAGGAGAAGGGTTTTATGACATGTATCACACACGTTCTTCTGAGTCGTAACGTTCATATCTGAAGCAGTTCCTATATATGCTGGCACCGGACACTCATTTCAGTAGGTAGGTGTGTGATGCATTCTTATAAAGAGGGTACTGTCAAGATGGCAAGTGTTTTCTTCACAATACATCACCTAAATTAAATTATTTTAAATATGCAGGGGAATGTGTTTGTCTGTCAGTGTGTATGTTTTTTGTATCTGGGTGGGCGTGTGTGTGCATCTGCCTTCTTTCTGGTGGTACTCTTGAGGATGTTGAATTTTAATATTGTAATACTGCTGCTGACTGTTAATACGGCAATATTCACTAATGCTGCTGAACTGTGGATTATTCAAACATGTGCATGCATGCTTATGTAGTGGTTATTTTCCTGAAATGAGAAATAATTTCTCCAGAGTACAGTAAAATTTTGTCACAGTTCATTTAGAAGCCACGTACTATACGCTTATGAGAAGTCTTTTCTCTTCGGTCTTCCCTGAACTGAAAAGTCCTTCTTAGAAACCCCTGAAGTAGCTGCCCAGCAAATTTGAGTAGCCTCTAATTTTTAATGATCTCAATTATTCATATAAATTTGCAGCTGGAACATGTAAACTGTATAGTGCTCATATTACAGTAGGCCAGGAAATTGTGTTTCTTGAGCTTTATGGGACTCCTGAGGGTCCTGTCCCCATTCTTCCTCTACGGTAGCACTAGATAACATACAGCGCTTTACATTCAAGATACATGAGAGCAAGCATTTTTGCATTCTTCAATCAGAAGGATAAAACAGAGTGATCTGTAAGCATCTTCAAAGACAGTTTCATAAAGTTTTAATTTCTTCAAATCCAACATTAAGAGGCAGATCAATAAGAACATTCTGTTGAAAGTATCTGTTACCATCAGCTATATTTTCTCTTATGCACTGGTAGCTTGAATTTTCTTTGGCCTGCAGAAATAAAAGACTGGAAATTTTGTGTGTTCTAATATGAATCCAGATTCCTGAGAAAACACTTGAAGTGCCATTTTGCTGGATTAGTCATTTACAAATTGGCAAACTATATCAAAATGTTTTTACACAGCTTTAGAAAAGGTGAGATGGTACTAAACAAGGAACTGTTTAATAATTCCCCAAGTGACCCTGCTTTATATACCTCATGTCTCTTGCCCTATGTTATGATTCATAACGAACAGGCTGGATAGCTCATGTATATGCTTTTATTATACAGAAACACATCAGGATGGTTAGCAGCAACATAAAATATAAACAAACTGATTCACTGACAGACCATTACATACATGCATGCCTACAATCTCAACAGCTTTCTACAAAATGGCAGTCAGGCTTGCACGTGCTCAGTATTTATACACTTGTGCAAGCCCATGGAAAGCTTCTTAAAGGTACATACATACTGATCTACATCCTCCCTCTTTAGTGAATTGCCAACAATAAAATGACATCTGAAAAAGACATGCAGTTATACAGATACTAAGAAATAAACACAATGTTCATGTCCAAGTTGTTGTGTATCTGGAACATGGTCTGGAAATGCAACCTGATCTAATGATATAGCAATTGGGACTGGGTTTAGCAGCAGGGACAGTCATTGGTGAACAATCTTTTTCAGGAGTTTTGGGAATCTTCTCAGGCATAGGGATATTTGCTGGAATGTCCTCTGGAACTGGAACACTGGATAACTCACTCTGAGATTGAGTCTTTCTCACAGACAAGATGCTGCAATACAGGCTCGGACACCAGTACTAAGTGTTTCAGATTCTGCCCAAATTCTACTCCTTGTGATTCTACAATGTACAATCTCAGCTTTGGACATACACGTTTCATTACTCGAATCTGATCAAACCTCTGGACGTCTGGATCCTCACTGTCTCCCCTTTTCATAATTGATTGAGCTGTTTGCTGGACTTATCATAATAGGATTTCTGGGACAAATGCCTTTTCATAAGTTGAGCTTTCAGTGCTTTGTTGTTCTTAGTACAGGGAACCAACAGATTGCTACTAATTGGTAGTGTGATTCTGGTTTGTGTTAACAAAAGCTTCTGTGCAGGTGAACCAAGATGTTTATCATGAAGAATATTTCTGAGATTCAGCAGATTCAGAAAAATATCATTACTGTCTGGTTTTGACTTCTGGAATAATGGTTTTGCACTTTGAACTGCATGGTCTGCCAAACCATTTGACTGTGGTTACTCAGGGCTACTCGTAACATGAATAAAGTCCCACTCTTTAGCAAACATTATTGTCTGGTTTCGACTTCTGTAATAATGGTTTTGCACTTTGAACTGTACGTTCTGCCAAACCATTTGACTGTGGTTACTCAGGGCTACTCATAACATGAATAAAATCCCACTCTTTAGCAAATTTCGTGAACTGCTGGCTTGTAAACTGTGTACCATTGTCAGAAATAACTTTCTGTGGACTACCATGGACTGCAAAATGATGCTTTAATTTAGTAATGACAGTACTGGATACTAGATTAGGAAGTAGGTCAACCTTGAACCAATTTGAATAAGAGTCTACTAACACCAAGTAGTGCTGACCATTCCATTTGAAAATGTCTGTGGCTACTGTCGACGAATATAGTTCAGGAATCTTGTTTAGCTGAAGTGGTTCTTTCTGTTGATATGGCTTAGTACAATGATATGCAGAACAAGATGAAAGTACTCTCTTGATATCCTTTGACATAGAAAGCCAAAATACTAGTCCTCTCATCCTTCTTTTGGTAGAATCAGTTCATGGGTGGCCACAGTGCAAAATGGTAATATACTCTTGTTGCAAGGATTTTGGAACAAACACTTTTGGACTTTTCATGATGATACCATTGCCAAACAAAATCTCATCTCTGTAAGGAAAATATGGTTGCACTTCTACTAGTAAACAAGATTGTTTTGAAGGTCTTCCTTGACTGATAAAGTGGTTGAGCTTCTGAAGAATTGGATCTGAGGCTGTGTGTCTTCTAAGCTCATGAAGATGTGTGGAAGAAAATCAAGTTTCTCATGTTCATGCTGTTCAGTGAAATTTCTGGGCAATCTGGATAAAGCATCAGCAAGATAAAAAGTTTGCCTTTTGTGTAGACAAGATTGAAATTATACTTTTTGCAATTTCAACATCATGTGTTGCAGTCTGGCAGGAGCTGTATGCATAGGCTCAAAATAGTGACTAGAGGTTGGTGGTCAGTTTCAGTTTGAATTGGGTGGTGATAAATATAATCATGGAACTGTGAACATGCATATGCAATTGCTAAGAGTTTTTCTCAATCTGTGCGTACTGCACCTTGGTTTGGGTTAGAATTCTGGATTCATAGGCTACTGGTCTACACTCTTGAAGAATGACTGCACCGTGGCCAAACTTTAAAGCATCACAAGAAAGAGGATATGGTTTGTGAACATCATCATATCTAAGAATTGGCAAACTGGCAATTCTCTGTTTCAGGACATCAAATGCACTTTGGTGTTCTGACCAGGACCAGGATACATCTTTGCATGTCAACTCTCTGAGCAGTGCTGAACGTTGGCTCAAATCTGGAATGAATTTGCCTAGATAGTTAACCATGCCAAGAAAAAATTGCAAGGGTTGAACATTGTCTGGAGCTGGCATCTCAAGAATTGCTGTTTGCTTGGAAGGATCTGGTCCTAAGCCTGAACTGGTAAACAAAGGACCAACATAAGTAACTTCCCACAGCCTGAATTTGCACTTCTGAGGATTCAGCTTAAGATTCAATTCACATGCTCTTTCCAGAACTTTTTTGCGATTTCTGTCCTGCTCTGTGTGATGCCCCTGCACTGGCCTAGTAATCAAGGAGCTTTAATTCTCACCACTGGCAATGGTGGGGAATGTACAGACTGGGAGGATGACAAGTACACACACAGTGAAGTGCAGTTTCTCTTAAGAGAAGACAAAGATCATAGTCGGTCTGGGGCTGGTTTTTCCTGATCTTCAATAAGACTCCCCACTGGAAGAGCTATACGGTTGAGATCTCAGCTGAGTGGCCAAGCCAAAACCTCCAGCACCCTCTCTGTCCAGCCAGTGCTTCGTGTCCCTGCCCACGTAGCTAACACAAATACACTTTAAGATTTGATTGATATACAAACACATGTGCGCACACACACACACACACACACACACACACACACACACACACACACACACACACACACACACACCTGAGAAAGGCTGGCATAGGTTTATTAGCTATGCCCCCTTCTGCCCAGACTATAACGTAGTTCCGACTGCCACCAGCCAAATCTTTATCAGCTACTTAAGGCCCTTAACAATGGGTGTCCGATCCTACTGTGTAATGTTACTATTATCCAAATGGTAGTCTGACCAAGAGCAAGACTGTTCAGGAGTGGCCTGTACAATGTCACCATATAGATATGCAAGTACTCTATGAGCTTAAATATGTCTGTAAACAGACCAGTCACAATTAAAATGTTTAAGTATATTGAATAGATAATAGAAGAATAAGACAATACTCAGTAAATAATCAGCTACAGAGAGTATATGTCTGCATGTGGTCTGCTAGGTAACAACACTGCTTAGATGTTCAATTGAGCAGTTGTTAAATCTGCTCAGCTGAGTGATTCATACTCATGGAATTTGCATTTTATAGTTATCTGGAGACATTTAATTTGTAAATGTCTTTGAATCACATCAAATCTGAGAAGCTGACATTACCTAACTTGTGCATGGATGTTTGGGCTTCTATCAGCTCTTACTATGAATCCCGTCCCGAACATATCACTGGCCTTCATGCTTATCTTGAATTATAAACATTTTTGTTTTGTGTTAGATGTTCCCTGTATGTTAGTTTGATGTATTTCTATATACCACTAAATGCTGCTGTAATTCGATTTTTCCCAGAGACTTTACCTACAATTCTTATACAGCAAATAAAAGACTTTCCTATTTAAATAAGGTTATTTTAATGCATTCCTGAATTTAAAAGCAGACTGTAGAATTTTTAAAACAAAAGTGATTACTTGCCTGTGCCTCCTTTGTAATTTTCAGTGGTTATTGTTAAGAATTAAAAGTAGAAGTTAAGCGGTTCCCTCTAGACTCTTGGTTATGTCCTCCTATTCTCCTGGATAGTGTGTAAATTTTATAGTACCAGTTCTGCTTTGCCATATTTTCATTACTTTCTAGGTCTGATGAAACTGTGAGATCATATGTAGATAATGTATGTAGTGCTGTGGTACTACAGATACCTTCTGTTTTACTTTTATGTCCAGTATAATGTGATTTATATTTAACAAACTGAGTTTCGATCACAATGTGGACTATGGCCATTGACACTTTACAACATTGTTATCATGCTTTGTATGCAATATATATATAGTTTTTTGGCATTCTGTTATGTTTTATGCAACATTAGCATATTTTTCTCTATGTTTAGATTTAAACACATTGTTTATCAATGTCTTGTATACTTTTTTTTCTGTACTGGAACTTTTCTCCTTGGGCTTCTGCTGACAAGGGGTCTTTGGGCTCAAGCTTTTTGCCTAAACAAAAGCAAATAAATAAATAATGTGGATTGGATCACATCATCTTGGAAAAGAAACTGTTTTGGGAATGAGATATTTGCTGTATTTTGCTGTATGAGTGTTAGTGTCTCTGTGAGTCTGTATTGAAAAGCAAGGGTTATGGATGACTGACTTTTTTGCATTTACTTATTTACAGATGGTGTATTGTAACCATGTTCTGATGTTTTTAGATATGGATTTCAAGAAACTCACCTTGTACGTGAAATTTGAGAGGTGAATCCTGGCATCCATGTTGATGACACATAATAATTGGTTTTGATTGGTGAGACCTGATCATAACTCTTTTTAGTGCATGGAGTTGTATGTACTCCATGTTTTACCAGTTACAAAAAAAAAAGCTTAGGTGTTTTTTGGCTTAGAAAGTCAGTAAAGATCTCAGCTTGTGCTGTCACATTAAAGCTTGTAAATATAATTGCAGGAAAAAAATTCAGGATAATTTTTTTAAATACTGCTCTAATTCAAATACATTATTTACAGACTGATAGCTGTCAACTTCCACAGATAGATGAGCTAAGATATTCAAGAAAAGTTCAAAGTAAAAGAGCATCACTTCTAGGAGACCTAACTATAACAGCAGTATTACAGTCTGGTCTCTTGCTACAGGAGCACTTTACAGGTTTGCTTTTGTCTGATTTTGCAATGTAATCATGACTTTCCTCGCACTGTAATGTATTTTGTTACCTGAAGATTAATGCTGTTTTATAACAGTCTGAGATTCGCCTTTAAAAGTTAAGAGGTTACTGTTTCTGCAACTTCAATATTTATTTGTGTACATTAAGATTTATTTGTATAAATCTGTCCTGAAATAATGATTCCTTGGAGTTGTTTACCTGGCTAGTAGCAGACGATAAGTGTACTTGTGATGTTAAACAAGAGCCAAAGTGATTTATGTCTTGTTGTATTACGGTATTGCTAATGTATCACAGTGCTTTTCTAGTATTGCTGTGCTGGCATTGCTGCTTTTGCTATAGCTGTAGCATGCCTTACCTACAATGGGCAGTCTATAAGTGGAAGTAGACAAACATTCTGCTCTTTACGTCATGATACAAAATGTTGAAAACATCTTATTTCTGCAGTCTGAATACTAATGAAATGAAAGACATTATGATTTTCTCTTAGGAAATGCAAACATAGCTGTATACAACCTAGTAGTGTCTTCAAGAAAATATTAAGACAGCTGAAGTTTGATATAGGTTAGCTGCACAAATAATGTCTAATAACTTGTTTATGCTGATTTAATTTAATTTACTTCTTTTGAATCTAAGATAGCATAAAGACAATGTGGAAAAGTGTTGAGTAGATTGTTTCTTATCTCACAGTTTGAGCTAGATAACGTATAAGCCTTGGGTATTGAAATGCATATCACAGCATTTGTAATAAAGGACAGGATTACATTATTTTAAGAAGCTCATTACATTTGTTGGAGAGTTACAGTCATCTTTGCAGGCTTTACCTGCAAACTAAATAGAATGCCAATCTATCGTGGGTGGTCCATAACCTGTGCAGTAATCCTTTAAGCAATGTATGTTGAGCTTGTTTCTTGTTTGCTTTTATTATGTTTCCCCATGAAACAAGAAGATAGCTGTTGCCAGGCAGCAGGTCTTTTTTGGGTAAGAAACATTTTTACAAGTGGGAGTATCACAGAGATTGCTACTTTCAGCATGTTACTTGGTACTTTAATAAAGCTGAATATAAATTATAATTAGAACTGCAGTGCAAGGAGAAGTGGTTTGAGTTGAGTGCTGCTTGTTTTTCTTATACTTGATTTTGACTGGCATTCCAGTAATGCATTTAAAAAGTAATTTATTGTTTCATGCCTCACAACCTTTTTATTTCCATCTAGATATTAAGTAAGCTACCATGCAGCCAATGCATTGAAATATTTTTTTCTTCTACACTTCATTTTGTCTTGATTGGACTCTCATAATGATGGTTTGGCACCCAGGGCAGCGTATTTAATTAAAGATACAGTTTTTGTGGTATTGAGCATAGCTGCTACCCTTTCTAGTTGGCCGCACCCATTCCCATTGACCCCACCCATTCATCTGTCTCCTGCAGTCCCCCTTTGATTTGAAGTCACCAGCCGCCACACTCACAAGTAAACCACAGAGCTTTCTACCAAGTTCTATAGTTCGCACAGCCTCAGAGAAGCATATGAGTGAGTCAGCAAACTCAAAGCAAGGGCCCTAACCTAATTTCATTGACAGCTATCATAACTGTGGTAATAGTCATGAATCTAAAAGAGAGAAATGTTTAGCTTTTGATCAACAATGCCACAAATATAGTAAATGCAATCATTTCAAAAGGTTTTATAAACCAAAGAATGTGCATGCTCCTTTACTGAAAGGGAACATTTCAAGAAACAAGTTGATCAGCCATGACCCAGGGCTTCATTCTTTTTATGTTGTTGGTGTGTCAGTGCCTCATGAAACAGTCAATGCAGTAGATTTAAGAGCCAAGAATGAAGTATTTTGTACTGTTCAGATAAATGGTAAACCCATAGAGCTCAAAACTGATACTGGCTCAAGTGCAACGTTATGTGTTCAGAAACATTTGCTAATGTATGTGCTGGTGAAAGGCATGATTTGACAAAGTGTGCAAAGCTTGTTGCATATGGTGGTGAAGAGATTCAAACCAAAGGCTCAGTAATACTTTCATGTTACTCTGCTGGAATAAGCTACAACTTATTATTTTATGTGGTCAAAAGGCACATCCAGTCATTATTAGGCCTCAGAGACTATTTGACAATAGGACTGCTTTCATTTAACAAGGAAGATCACCATGTTAGCTTACAAGACCATTACTCTAATTTTGCACAGCATATTTTTTCTATCTATGCTGATTTTTTTGAAGACAAACTAAGTAAGCTTCCAGATGTGTACTCCATGAAGTTAGACCCAGATGTCAATCCAGTTATCAGGCCACCCAGAAAAGTTCTAATAGCCATGCAGACCAGAGTCAAAGCCAAACTAGACAGAATGGTGCAACAAGGTGTGATTTGTCCAGTTATTGAATGGACAGAGTGGGCATTGTCCATGGTGGTAGCTCATAAGAAAAGCTCAGGCGACATCAGAATTTGTATTGACCCATGAGATTTGAACAAGGCACTAAAACCAAGACCCATTCCCCCAAAGGCAGGTGCCCGGTCTGGTGGACCCCAGCCATAAACAAACTTTACAACAGAAGGAGGAAGCTACTACATGACAGAGCAAAATCCCTAAAAGGGAAGGCATCTCTGATCAGTACTAGCAAAAAACTACGATCACTCATAAAATCATCCAAGGCCAACTTTGAGAGAAAAATCGCAAAAGACACAAAAGACAATCACAAGGCCTTCTTTAGCTATGTTAGAAACCTGGGTGGAAACTCCCAGATATGCTCAGAGTTAGTCCAAAATGACACAAAATACACTGAACCCACTGACATTGCCAACATTCTGGCAGACAGGTTCAGTGCAAATTTCTCCTCCCTCCCCCAAAAGGAGAAATAACTATCCCAGCAGAGTGTAGCTTCCTAACATCTCAGATGCCCAGGTGAGAGCCGCCTCTCTAAAGCTAAAAACACAGCATCAATGGGACCGGACGGTGTCCCGTCTGTGTGCTACATGAACTCCAAGAGGAACTAAACCCACACATAAGGCTGCTGTTTAATCTTAGCCTTACTACAGGATACGCACCAAAGAGTGGCGTCACGGCAACAGTGGTCCCACTTCACAAAGGCGGTGCTTCTACGGACCCTGGAAATTACCGCCCCATAAGCTTGACGAGCCTGGTCTGCAAAGCTATGGAGAGGATCGTTATGGAACTCATAAACAAAGACATTGGGGACCTACAGACATTGGATCCTACCCAATTTGGCTTTGTCAAGGGCAGATCCTGCCTTTTGAACTTGGTCGACTTTTTTGAAACAGTCACTAAGGCCATTGATGAGGGTAAGGCAGTTCACACAGCCTACCTTGACCTTGCAAAAGCCTTTGACACAATACCCCACTCGGGCATCATAGACAAACTCACCAGCCTAAATGTAAACCCATATGTCATGGGATGGGTTGCAAACTGGCTCTAGGACAGAACCCACAGGGTCAGAGTTGCTGGAGCTATGTCAGACTCTAAGCCAGTCACAAGCGGTGTCCCACAGGGCTCAGTCCTGGGACCCCTCTTGTTCGGCATTTATTTTTCCGAGGTACAGGCAAACATAAGAGGATTGTGGCTGACAAAGTTTGCAGATGACTGCAAACTGGGCGCCATAATTGATACTCCAGCGGACACAAACATCCTTCAGAGAGGCCTCATAGAAACGGATAATTGGTGCCAGAGCCATGGCCTTAAGCTGAATGCCAAAAAATGTATAGTCATACCCTTTGGGAAAAACAAGGTACCCACAAATTACCACATAGGTGGTAATCCATTAAGTACGGAAGAGGTAATCAGGGACCTAGGGAGCCAGGTTGACAGTAACCTCTCATTTGACACTCACATTGCCAAAGTGGTTAGGAAGACCTTCTATATTGCTCACCTTATCATGAAGGGTTTCACATCTAGATCAAGAGAGGTCATTGTGCCCCTGTACTCTTCTCTTATCAGGCCAATGATTGAGTACAATGCCCCATTTGGGATGTATCTTAACCGACACCTGCAGCAGTTGGAAAGACCCCAAAAGTTCCTCACCAAGAGGATAAAGGGTCTTAAACATATGTCATATGCTGCCCGACTGAAAAAACTTCAGCTCTATTCAGTCGCATACCGCCTACTCAGAGGTGACCTGTGCCTGACGTACAAGGCCATGTCCAATCCGGAATTAATGGACATGCTCCATCTCAGAAAATCCAAATCCATCAGAGCCACGAGAGCAAGAGACTTAAACCTCAAGACAGAAATAAATAGGACGTGCTGGAGGGACAGATTCATAACCCAGAGGCTCCCTACACTCTGGAACAGAATCCCAATCCATGTTAGGCAGAGCCCCTCACTAACTCTATTCAAGAGAAATCTTGACGAGTGGATGGGAGATCGTAGGTTTACCCCGGGGGTCATCTCTGTGTCACTACTAGACAGAGGCACAGCAAACTAAACCCTAAATGGGAGTAGTATTCTCATCCTAAGGGGTGGTGAAAGCCACACACACTCTGGCTAGGCTTATAAATGCCCTAGGGCAGATAGCCTAGTACGAACCTATGAACCTATGAAAAAGACCTAATCATCCAATGCGCACAGTTGAAGAAGTTGCATCTCGCATGCCAAATGCCACTGTTTTTTTTTCTGTCACAGATGAAAAGAGTTAATTTTAGCAAATTTTGCTTGTCAAGAAATCTTTGTTGCTCACTATTTTCAGTACTCTGGAAGATACAGAATTCTGAGAATGCCATTTGGGATAAATTCTGCAAGTGAACACTTTCACTGTGCAATGGAGCAAATTTTTTCTGGGTATCCTTGTGATATTATAGTAGACAACATACTGGTAGGAGTCAATGGTGAAGCAGAGCATGACAGAAACCTCAGAACAGTTTTGGGAAGGGCAAGTCAAGTGAATCTTAAGCTCAATCCACAGAAATGCAAATTTAGGTTTGAGACATCACTTACGTTGGTCATTTATTTATCAGTTCAGGCCTACGACCAGACCCTTCTAAGCTAGCATCCATTCTTGAGATGCCAGCTCCAGACAATGTTCAAGCCCTGCAGTGTTTTCTTGGCATTGTCAACTACGTAAGCAAGTTCATTCCAGACTTCAGTCAAATCTTAGCACCACTCAGAGAGCTAACATGTAAAGATGTATCTTGGTCCTGCTAAGAATAGCACCAGAGAGCATTTGATGTCCTGAAACAGAGAATTGCCAGTCCATGTACTCTCAGATACTATGACATCCATAAGCCAGTTACTCTTTCATGTGATTCTTCAAAATTTGGTCTTGGCACAGTAATTCTACAAGAGGGACAACCAGTTGCTTATGTATCCAGAACTCTCACCTAAGCTGAAATGCAGTATGCTCAGACAGAGAAAGAGCTTTTGGTAATTGTGTTTGTATGTTCTAAGTTCCATGATATGTGTATGGCAGACCTATCCAGACTGAAACAGATCATCAACCTCTAGTCACTATTTTGAGATAGCCTATGCATACCATTCCAGCCAGACTGCAAAGTATGATGCTGAGATTGCAAAAGTATCATTTCAACCTTGTCTACAAGAAAAGCAAACTTCTTTATATTGCTGATACATTATCCAGATCGCCCAGAAGAACCACTGAACAGCATGAGAATGAGCAATTTGATTTTGAAATCATGGAGGTGAGAAATGTTTCTTCCACACGTCTTGGTGAGCTCAGACATCATACAGCCACAGATCCAGTTTTACAAATGCCCATCCACTTCTTCAGAGAAGAATGGCCATCAAAGCTATCTAGTTTACCTCCAGAAGTGCAACCTTATTTTCTATACAGAGATGAGATTTTGTCAGACAATGGTATCGTCATGAAAGGTCCTAAAGTTATTGTCCCACAGTCTTTGCAACATGACTACATTACCATCTTACATCAAGGTCACCCAGACCCAGGCAGACTCTACCAAAAGAAGGGCAAGAGGACTAGTATTTGGGCCTTCTATGTCACAAGATATTGAGACAGCACTTTCATCTTGTTCTGTTTGTAACAGTACAAAGCCACATCAACAGAAAGAACCACTTCATCTGAACCAGACTCCGGGACTACCTTGGTCAACAGTAGCCACTAATATTGTCTAGTGGAATGGTCAACATTATTTGGTGTTAGTAGACTCTTATTCATATTGGTTCAAGATTGACCTACTTCTCAATCTAGCATCCAAGACTGTCATTACTAAAGTGAACCGTTATTTTGCAGTCCATGGTAGCCCGCAAAAACTTATTTTTGACAATGGCATGCAGTTTACAAGCCAACAATTCAAAAGATTTGCAGAAGAGTGGGACTTACTCATGTCACGAGTAGCCCAGAGTATCCTCAGTCAAATGGTCTGGCAGAACATGCAGTTCAAGGTGCAAAGATGTTACTAGAGAAGTCGAAACAAGACAATAGTGATGTTTTCCTAAATCTCTTGAATCTCAGAAATATTCCTCATGATAAACATCTTGGTTCACCTGCTCAGAGACTTCTGCCGAGACAAACCAGAACCACATTACCCATCAGTAATCAATTGTTGGTTCCATGTGTCAAGAACTACAGGTCAGTGAAAGTCAATCTGTTGAAAAAGTGTCTAACCCAGAAGTCCTACTGTGATAAGACCAGCAGACCGCTCAATCCATTATGACAGGGAGAAGTAGTAAGAATGCAAACGTCTAAAGGTTATGCTCGGATTGGAGTCATGAAGAACATCTGCCCAGACCCAATATTGTACATTTTGGAATCTCAAGAAGCAGTTTTCAGGCAGAATTGGAAGCATTTGATACCAGTGTCCAAACCTGTACCACAGCGTATAGCCTGTGAGAAAGACTCTTTCTCTCAGAGTGAGTTGTCCAGTGTTCCAGTTCCAGTGGAGATTCCAGAAAGTATTCCCATTTCTGTGATGAATCACAAAGTTCCTGATACTAATTGTTCACCAAAGACTTGTCCCTGTTGCTAAACCCAGTCTTGATTGTTATATAACAAGATCCGGTTGCATCTCCAGACCATGTTCCAGATACACAACAACTTGGGCATGAACATTGTGTTTGTTTCTAAATGTCTTTATTGATGTATATTTATCTGCAATGTTATTTTAATAAAGGGCAATCTTTTTAAGAGGGAGGATACATATCAATGTGTACATGTCTCTTTAAGAAGCTATCTAAGGGTGTGTACAAGTGTATAAATACTGAGCACGTGCAATCCTAAATGCCATTTTGTAGTAAGATGTTGAGATGTAAGCATGTATGTGTGTAAGCTCTGTCTGTTAATCAGTTCATTTATATTTAATGATGCTGCTTTCCATCCTGATGTGTTTCTATATAATAAAGCATCTTAAACAAACTACCCCTCCTGCTTGTCATCTATGTTAGAGGAATGAGCGAGACCAACCATCATGAAACAATATTCACTGAAAGCATTTTTCAATATGAAGAATACTGCACCCATGGGGCCTGACAATATACAAGGCTGCCTAATTAATAGCATTGAACAAGCATTGGTGAACCCGCTCTTCAGTCTCTTCAGTCTGATCCTTGCAAATGGCTGTGTCCCTTGGGACTGGTGCACAGCTGTTGTGATGCCATGCCACAAGAGATGCCCCACCACTGACCCTAACAATTACAGACCTATCAGCCTAATAAGTCTTGGATGCAAAGCTATGGAAAGAATCATAACTGTCCTAATTGTCTATGATTTCAAAAATCTTATCAGACTCAACCACCAGCAGTTAGACTTTGTTAAGGATAGAACCTGTCTAATGAATCTTGTGAACTTCTTTGAGAGGGTTACTCAAGCCAAGGACTATGGGAAAGCTGTCCACACAGCTCCCCTTGACCTCGATGAGGCATTCAATACCATACTACAGGCAAATACAATAAACAAGCTGAACGAGCTCCAAATTCCCCAGCATGTGGTTAAGTGGCCAGCAAACTAGCTTATGTATAAGCATCCACAGTAACAGTAGGAGGTACATCCTCTGAGAGCATGAAAGAGACCAGTAGAGGTCCTCAGTGGTCTCTGCTGGGACGCTTGTTATTCAATATCTACTTCTCAGATGATGATAAAGTCCACTTATCAAATGATGACTTCTGGTTAATACGTTTCATGGATGACTGTAACCTGGGAATAGTCACCAAGTCCCACTCTGACATACAAGCAATAGCTGGTGTACTAAAATGGACTAACACCCAATGCCAAAAGTGCAACATTGTAGCATTTGGTAAACACCCCCTAGCTTACAGCATAGATAACACACCATGTCAGAATTAAAAGGTTGAAAGACACCTGGTTGGACAGCACCCTCACATTCGACCATGTTGCACGAGTGGTTAAGCTCATAGCAAAAGGTATTTCTTCCAGATCAAAAGAAGCCCTCACTCCTTGTACTTTGCACTAATTAGATCTATCACTGACAGCAATGCCCCTTTGGGATGTACCTTACTAAGCACATCAAGCAATTGGAAAGACCCCATGATTTG
The DNA here is from genome assembly GCF_019279795.1 of Protopterus annectens. NCBI lineage: Eukaryota > Metazoa > Chordata > Ceratodontiformes > Protopteridae > Protopterus > Protopterus annectens. The sequence continues at coordinate 72,564,280 of NC_056733.1, read as the reverse complement.
TAACTAAAAAGATCACAGATTAAAAAGATTTGAACTACCAAGATGGAAGTCTTTATCTCTATACTCCATTTCATACAGACCTGTGTCTTGCTTACAGGGCTACAGGGGATCCAGTAGTCCAAGAACGGTTTTACTCTATAAATCAAAGAGTCCAGCTAACAATAGGGCCAGAGGTCAAATCTACTCCAACAATAAGACATGGAGGAGGGACAGATCTGTCATACAGCACCTACCCCTTCTGTGAAACAAACTCTCCCTCCAAGTTAAGCAGTGTGACCCACTGCTGGACAGCTCGATGGATATTCATAAATTCACCCTTCGAATGACTAGCCTAGCCTAGCCCTCCTTGAATAGAGAGGCAAGGCTTAGTACATTAACTGCAAGGTAGAAATAAACTTGTGGCTCATTTAGCTTGTAACTCCTATGATCCTGCTACCAAGCTATCAAAGACTGTTTAGAAAATGGCCTCTAGCAAAAAAAAAAAAATTCAAAGGAAGTCCCAGAAAAAGAAAATAACACTGAAAAACTGACACTTGCAACACGGGTTTATATTAGAACCATGAAGAGTCAGTTCAGCGAATGGCCTCTACATCGAAAATGCCGTTCATCGAGCTCACTTTTGTGGGGAGCCTGTGCCCTCCCCCGATAATTATATATACCAACTCTGAGATCGCACTACAGTGAGGAAAGGGCAAATTTTCTGATCTTCACTGTACCGCGATCTCACTATAACAGTTTGTTGAATGGCATTTTTGATGTAAAATGCCGTTTGCTGAACTGAGCTTTCGTGGTTCTAATATAGACTCTTGCAATACAGCAAACTACTACAGATTCAGTACTACTACATCACTTAACAACTTTGTCATTCGGTATTACCTTAGTTCACTAGCATATAAAATGCGTTTATTTAATGTGTCAGCTCTCAGCACAGAATAATGCTGTGACACATTAATAAAAGTAGACTACCGGCTACAGAACATGCAGAGCAGCTTCTGCTAAATTACAGTTCAAATGAAAACATGGAATGCTGTCCCATACTGACTAGCAACCTTTAAACACAACCTTTGCTATACACCAAGATCAAGCTAACACTAATTATTCAATCCCCCAGAACCATAACATAGAAATGGCAGAGAACCTTCTTCATTTTGAGCTCACTTCAATAGGGAATACACTGCCATCACAATTAAAACATGAAAATTAACCAACTTTAAAGCAGTACTCACCCACCTCAAAGGATGTCATCTTCAAGTGCAAAATCCATCTACCTTAGGCATGTAAGCAGTAAGAACATCAATACCTATTAATAACCAACATGCCACTCAATATCAGAAATGAAGAATTCACAAAGTAATGAATATAGTGTAAACACTAATGCACAGTAAAAGGTATCTTCTTTCCAACTGTTCAGAACTGTATCAAACATCTGGTAAAGTTTTAAAAAAACTAAGTGTATGCATTTAATATATTTTTACATATTTACTTATATCTATTAATTAGAAGCTGGATTTATCATTTCACTGTTCTTATATACTAACATAATACAAGCTACTATACCAACAAAATGAATGTTAAAACTGCATACAACTGCTTTTATCTATATGTTATTATATGCAATAACATTTACTTCTTTACACATGATATATATTAGCGACTGTTAGTCTGCCATGAAACATTTCCAGGTCATGAATGAAAAAGATCCATTAAAAAAACAAGCTTACTCTCTTTTTTAATTTCTCCAAGTCTTTTGGGTTTCTAATACCATGATGGGAATGGACCCCATTCGTAGGTCAAAGAACGATTATAAAGTTTATGAAATTAGTATTGTTTCACTGTTTGATGTCAGCCAGTAGTGCTCTTCGCAGCACCCGCAATCTGCCCAATAATGACTCCTCCTGCAACTTGTATGGAGTTACATGTATTGGTAGCATATCTAAATATGATTGTAGACTCTTCTTTATAAGATCCGTTGCTCCTACCACTATTGGAATTGTCTGGTATCTTTCTTCCTCTTCGCTCTTGTTTCTGCCTGCAAATCCTGATATTTTATGACTTTGTGTGTCTCTGTACGCAGGACACTGTAGTCACTGGGTGTGGTGATTTCAATGATCAATGCTACTTTTGTCATATTTTCCTACACCACTATAGCTGGTTTTCTAGCATCTATCTTTTGAACTGTTGGTAATGGGTGATTTCATGTGATGTAGGCGTCATAATTTTCTGTGATGCTTTGTGGCTCATATTTCCAGTGTTTTTCAGCCACTTCAATACCATAATGTTTGCATAATCCCCAGTGCAACAGTCTAGCCACATTATTATGCCTTTCAGTATACAGTCCTTCTGCCATTAGTATGTCGCAACCAGCAACAAGGTGTGCAACTGTTTCCAATTCTGTTTTACAAAACCTGCATTTGTCTGTTTTTCCCACATGTTCAATGGACTTTGTAAACCAATGTGTACGTAGCCAACTATCTTGGGCTGTCAATATTTACCTTTCATCTCTTGGTTTGAATTCACCTCTTCTTAACCATCCTGCGTTTGTTCCTGATCAGCATGAGGTTCTTCCAGAAGTTTTTTATACTTGCAGCTATATTTATGCATTTTCCACATTTCTTGCCTTTTCAACTGGTCCTTCACCTTATATTCTTTCTTTTGTTTTTTGGCACATTCAGTTGCTGCCTGATGTTTATCTACTTCTGGTTTTATTTCCATTCCTGCTTGATGCCGATATGCTTCTGTTAGATTAAGCAGTGAAGTCAAATTTATTCTCCTCATGTTTTAAAACTTTCACTATTGTTTGGGCCTTGTGAGGTCAGCAGATATGTGTGGAGTCCCATGATTGCAGAGGTATACATATAATCAATTCCAAGGAGACCCATCCCTCCTTCAGAATGGGGAATATATAATCTTGGTATGCACTGATTTTTATAGATCATATGGTGAGCATGAAGCATCATTCTTATTTTAATATCTAATCTATCCAACACATTTTGGGGTCAATCAATCACTCCAAAACTGTAAGGTAGGATAGGAAGAGCAAATTGGTTTATAGTCTGGATTTTGTTCTTAGATGTCAATGCTGTTTTCAGGATTAATTTAAGTCTTCTGAAGTATTCCTTACTAAGTTTTGTTTGCATTTGTTCATGTTTTATTGCTGATTCTTCATCAATTCCTCTTTTATATCACATTCTTGTCCCAAACTTATGTTTTCCTGGTGCTGCAGTTTTTCTGCTTTAAAGGTTGCTTTTGCACATTTATCAAGACCAAATTACATTCTTATATCATCTGGAAAAGTTTTGACAACTTGCAGTTGCGCTTTCAGATCCTCATCTGATGAGCTATACAGTTTCAAATTGTTGCCAAAGAGAAGATGAAAAGTCTTTAGACTTTGTTGTTTTCTGGGAGCCAAATTATAGCCATGGCCTAAGCTGTTAAGTAGACAGCGTAATGGCTTAAGGGTAAGGCAGAATAGCAACGGTGACAGAGAGTCACCCTGGAAAATCACCCTTTAAATTTTTATCCCTGGAATAATAATTTGTCCTTTATCATGGCTTAAATGCAAAGTGGTCAGCTACTGTTTCATGGTCACTATAATGCAGCCAATCAGTGTAGGGTGTATCTTATACATTTTTAAGCACTCTTTTATCCATGAACGTGGGATACTATCAAATGCTTTTTTGTAGTCAATCCATGCCATACTTAACGTTTCTTCCCATTTTCACAGTTCTCCACTATGACTTTATTTAACAACAAATGATCCTTTGTTCCATATGACTTTCTTTTATTGCCCTTTTGTTCTACTGTCATAATTGAGTTTTCTTCTAAATGAATATAAACTCTGTCTGCATCAATTCCCTTGTATAGTTTATACATCGTCTGAAGACAAGTTATTGGTCTATAATTTCTGGGATAGTTTGCAGGTTCATTCAAGCAGAAGCATTGTTTTACCTGTTGTTAGCAAGGTTAATGTCTGTTTGGGGTGTGCATATAAATAGTTCTTACTCATGGACAAATCTTCGTGCAAAGATGTTAATACTTTTAACCAAAAGTTAGGTACTGCATCTGGGACTGGGGTTTTCCAACTAGAGGCTTTTCTTAACTTTGCTTCAGTCTCTCTGGCTATTACTTCATCCCATTTCATATCATGTACCTTTAAACTTCTTATATTATCATTTACTTTTATCCATTTAGCATCTTTTTTATGTTCCACAGGATCTTCATAGATACTTCTCCAAAATGAATCTAATTCTTCTTTTTTTGGCAGTCTTTCAATTCCTTTTACCTTATTTCCCAATTCTCTATAAAATTTTTTTAGGTCATCATTAATTTGCTTATTTTGTACTTTTCCTTTATATATATTCTAAGTTTTTCTGCCTGTGCTGAAATTTTTAGTTTATTTGCGATAGTGCATGATAGATCCTAATCCGTTCTAATAGTGTGCATTGTTTTTATCACATCTATCTTTTTAGTATTTTTGTTGATCTATTCCCTCTTCTATTGTCTTTGAACAGTGACACTTCTTGTCTTAATTGCTTTATATTTTTCTCTATTTGATGCTTCCATGATGGTATTCGATTTCTCCCCTACCTTTCTCTCACTACCCTGTGTTCTTGTGGTAGAACTTTATCAGTTATTAGTTTAGCTGCACAGTAGCATATCCTGTTTAATTCTGGTACATTGCATGCGTCTCTATGGACAGTCCTAATTGCTGTGTTCATTTGTTTTATCAGACTTCTGACTTTTGGGGTTTTATTGACTTTCTGCAATCTATTTCTTTCATTGATCTTTGTCCATTAAATCAAGCAACATTTCCCTTAGTTCATTTTCTTCCAGACTGAGGGCACATCATTTGTTTTCCATTTCCTGTGGGCATTCTATAGAAAGTTCTATAGCATCTTCATGTGGCACATTCTCTTCAATTTCATCCTGTGCCATCCGTTGCTTTGTCACATGGACACTCATTGGCCTATCACTCCTCAACATTGACTGCATCAGAGTTTCCACAGTTTCCTGTCCCTTCCCTTGCTGTCCAGCTTCAAGTGAACGTTTATACTGGTTTCCTGTGGAAGGCTCCAAAATATCTTGATATGGCACCTGACCAATTGTTTCCTGTTCCACTGGTTTCCCCTTAATTTGGATATCCATTGCTCTATCCTGTTGTGGTGCTTTCTGTATTATATTTTCTACACTGAATCCTTCACTTTGCAGGTGCTCCATAACCTCAGTTACTATTTCTTTAACTTCTCCAGTACTAATCTCCTTTTCTACTTTTTCTCTTAGTCTTCTTATTTTTTGTATTGTAAAGTTTTCCATACCCTGATTTCTTTGCCTGTATTTCTCTTTAAATATCTTTGGTGCTGCTCTTGTTATATTGGTTAGTTTTGCTGTCTCCTTTTCATAAATATTACACCATATTAAATCTCTTTTCCTTCCCCCTGTCCATATTTCTTCTTCAGATGTCTTCTGATCTTCCTGCTCCTCCTTATTTTGCAGACTCACTCCATCATGCTGTGATGTAGTCTGTTTTAGACCTTCTACATTAAATCCTTCACTTCACAGGCGCTCCATAACTTCAGCTTCTATTTCTTTAACTTCTGCTTTACTGATCTTCATTTCTACATTCCATCTTTGTGATGGTAATATCTTTAATTGTGAAATTTTCAATATCTGGATGCCTTTGCCTGTATTTCTCTTTGAATATCTTTGGGGCTGCCTTCTGTATATTAATCGGGTTTATATCATAAGATCGAACGCTCACAATCTCGAATAGCACTACATTGAACTGCAAACCTCGAAAGCAAAAAATTGCAAAAGCTCAGTATTCCGAAAACGGAAACCCCTGTCATGCATAGTTGGCCTTCAGAAAGCTTACGTCAGTGAGACATGCTGAATGAGAGGAAGAACGCCCCCTACGAACCACATCACATCCTGACGTCAGTGGGTAATGTGTACTGATAACAGTAACACCCCCCCCTGAACCACTGTCAGCCATCAGGATAACAAGAAATAACGTAGTCCCGCAGAAAAAGACATACGAAACAGACATGCATACAGTCGCAGATATCCCCATCAGAGTGCAATGTAGAAATAGTAAATGCAACACTGTTGAAGTATAAATGCAGGGATTCCACATCCGCCCCCTGTGCGCAACGCTCTGACTGAATAGCAACATGGCTGCCGCTAACTCCCCAACCGCTCCCGGAATCATAGGGTCACTGTACGAATGTGTCATGTCCCAGAAGAGGTCAGGCATGTTAGAGTCAGATGGGTATTTATACAATGCAGAGAAAACCAATGGAAAGAAAACATACTGTTGCTGTAAAAGTAAGTTTACACTGATATGTAGGGGCAGGGCTATCACGGAGACTGAGGTGGGCGGGGAACGTCTAGTGAAGTCAGTTGGTCACCTGCATGCCCCCAATGTAGCTGAAGTGGAGAAGTACCGGGCTTGTCATAGCCTAAAAGAGAGTGAAAGGTGCAGTACGGGCTCTCCAGCTTTACTGGTGGATGATGTTATCAGTAGTACGTCTGCAGATACACTAACATCATTGCCGTCCAGGAGGTCCATGCACCAGCAGATCAATAGAGTTAGGCAACGGAAGATGCAGACATACAAAGTTGTGGCTACTACTCTTGGTGCGGTTGACACAACCACATGTACGCACAACCAATGCCTTGGATCGACTAATCCATAGTCCCACCAGGGGCTCCAATATCCTAGACCTGGTCATTACCAACATGGGAAATCGATGCTCTACACCTATGGTCACCCCCTCGTTGGTCAGATCAGACCATAAGCTAATCACTCTTAACATCCACATCCTACCCCCACCCCCCAGAGGAAGTTTCTATATTAGAACATCGAAGTGTCAGGTCTTCTAATGTTCTAATATCGATACCTAGTAACCGAAAGTTGAAAATAGCGAATTTTTAGATAACCGAATTCTTTCCAAGGGAAAGAATTCGGTTGTCCGTTATTGTCGCTTCGCTCTTTTCAGCATTGTGGTGGAAAGTTACAGTCAGGTTCAGGTAAGTGTGTGATTGTGTGGACATGAGGGTTAGGGTGGGATAGGTGAGTTAGGGTTAGGGCGCAGGTCAGGTAAGTGTGCGAATGTTTGGACTTGAAGGTTAGGGTGGGATAGGTAAGTTAGGGTTAGGGTGCGGGTGATGTGTGTGTGTGTGCGATAGTGACGGACCTTACGGTTAGGGTTTGGGTTAAGGTAAGTGGGTAGATAGTGGTGTATGTACAGTTTAGTGTGGGTTTAGATGTAAGATTTTAGGTGTATGTGTGTGGATTGCTGTGCGTTTGGTGTGTTTGTGTTGTGTGTATGTGTTTTGGAACAGCAAATTTTTTCCCTAGGAAAAAAATTCAATGTTCTAAATGTTTGGTCTTACCGGTTTTCGGTTACTAGGTGTCGATATTAGAACATTCAAAGACCTGAAACTTCGATGTTCTAATAGAGACCCGTAAGGAAACCTCCATAAAAAACTTCTCCAAGGCCAACTTCATGCTACTCAAGTCAGAAGTTACAAACTTCATGACACCCATGCAGACGGGAACTGAAAGTTCGACTACTGAGTCCTACACTAAGGCACTATACGAGCACATCCACTCATGCATGAATCGTGCCATCCCAAATCGAACCAAGATGCTCTCCTCCAAAAAAAGGAAGCCAATCTGGTGGTTCCCTGCCATAAACAAACTTTACAACAAAAGGAAAAAACTGTTGCAGAAAAGAGGAAAATCCCAGGATGCAAAAAACTCCCTTACCAGCCTCAGTAAGAAGCTGAGATCCCTCATAAAATCATCCAAAGCTAGTTACAAAAATAAAATTGCCAAAGATTCCAAAGACAACCACAAGGCATTCTATAACTATGTCAAGAATCTAAATGGCAATGCTCAGATCTGCTCTGAGCTACAATAGAATGGCATTAAATATACTGATCCCAAGGATATTGCCAATATCCTGGCAGATTGATTCAGTGCCAACTTCACCCCCCTCTCACCCCCTAAATGGCCCATCTCAATACTGGAAGATTGCCAAATTTTGGTAATAACGGCCACACAGGTACAAAACGCACTCTCCAAAGCTAAGAATACAGCATCCATGGGACCAGATGACATCCTGAGCTGTGTACTACATGAACTACAAAATGAAGTGGCACCTCACCTAAGTGTCATGTTTAATCATACCCTCACCTCAGGCTTCATGCCCACTGAGTGGTGCACAGCTACAGTTATCCCACTCCACAAGGGGGGATCCACCTTAGATCCTGGGAACTACTGCCCCATCAGTCTGACGAGCCTGATCTGCAAGGCCATGGAACATATTATCATGGAACTTATAAACAAAGACATTGGCAACCTTAAAACACTAGACCCCACCCAGTTTGGGTTCGTGAAGGGTCGATCTTGTCTCCTGAACCTTATTGACTTCTTCGAATCAGTCTCCAGAGCCATGGACGAGGGTAAGGCAGTCCACACAGCCTATCTGAACCTCACCAAGGCCTTTGACACCATACCCCACTCTGGAATTATAGATAAACTTACTAAGCTGGGCATTAATCCCTACATCACTCGATGGGTTGCCAACTGACTTATTGACAGAACCCACACTGTAAAAATAGCTGACTCCAAATCCAGCTCCAGACAAGTGACAAGTGGAATACCTCAGGGTTCAGTCCTGGGACCTCTCTTGTTTGGCATCTACTTCTGAAGTGCAGGCCAACACTAAGGGACTCTGGCTAATAAAGTTTGCAGATGACTGCAAACTGGGAGCCATTATTGAATCCCCAAATGATGTGGATACTCTACAAAAGGGCCTTACAGAAACAGATGCTTGGTGCTAGAGCCATGAGCTCAAGCTCAATGCCAAGAAATGTATAGTTATCCCCTTTGGGAAAAAAACATGTACCCATGAATTATCACATAGGTGGCAGTATACTAAACAGCAAAAGTGTGATAAGAGACTTAGGGACACAGGTGGACAGTGGTCTCACCTTCAATAACCACATCGCCACAACAGTCAGGAAATCCTTCTATGTAGCACACCTCATCACTAAGGGCTTTTCATTCAGAAAAAAGGAGGTCATTGTCCCATTGTACTCATCTCTCATTAGACCCATTATAGAATACAACGCCCCATTTGGTATGTACCTCTCAAGACATCTGCAACAACTGGAAAGGCTGCAGAAATACCTCACTAAAAGAATCACAGGCCTAAAGCAGATCCCCTATGCTGATCACCTTAAAAAACTCCAGCTATACTCTGTCTTTCCCCCCAGATGGAAAGGAGTTGCTGGTGTATTTTGCTGAAGTCTACGTTTCTGGCCATCCCAGAAAGCAACAGATCCAGATGGCAGGTGCACAGTGATTCCCGCCGATGTTTCCAGTGGAATTCTGGAATGTGCACACCCTCAACAAACTGTCATTACCCAGGACTCAGAATTATGTGGAGAGATGGCACAGGCGTCTTTGGTGCCTACTAGGAAGATGCATTGCCATCATACCTGCTGTCATCAATGTCCTTTTTAGGGAGCAGAACAGGGTGGACGATATGTGGATACTAATGTGGTCAGGTTGCTGTCCATCTCCAAATAAATATAAGAACAGGGAAAGACGGCAGAGGCTGGAGAATGTGATCCATTGCAGGTCAGAGTATACTGCTGTTGAGTTCGTACCTGCAATAGCTACTCTATTGACACTGTAGGGTGATGGCTACAGTAGTACGGCGTACCAACACTTGTAAACAGTTTAGTCATTGTAAATAGTGTGTGCTTAGAATAGTTTGTGCATAGTGTGGGGATTGCAGTGTGGGAATTGTGGGGATTGTAGTGTGGGATTTGTTTTGTACTAGTATGCTGATGTGGGATATGTGCCAGCTTCTGCTGTTGCTGTTTACTTTCCATTACATTCCGTTGGCACATGTGCTAATGTGCTGGTTCGTGATATTGCTGTTTGCATTGAGCACATGTTTGTAGGGCAATTGATCAGGTTGCAGGCTTGTTGGTTATGGAGGTGTGGTGTCCGTTTGTTAGTGATGGGTGCCAGGTTGCACGGGTGAGCGGATGGCCAAGTGTTGCTGTTCGTGTATTCACTTCGACATTCTGAAATTCCGTAATTTTTTGCTTTCGAGGTTTGCTGTTCAATGTAGTGCTATTCAAGATTGTGAGCATTCGATCTTATGATGCAAACCCTATTAATCAATTTGGCTTTCTCTTTTGCATAAATATTGCACTATATCAAAACTCTTGTTCTTTTCCATGTCCATACTTCTTTTTTATACTTCTCAAGAATATCTAGGTTTTGTTGTTTACATTTTTGCACTTCCTCAGATGATTCTTTTTCCAAACAGATCAAAATTTCTGATCTATATACTGTTTTTCAAAAATCTGTTGTATTAATGGCTGTGTCTTTATGATCACAGGGATGTTCCTGAAAATATTCATAAATGGACATGGTTTCAGGTCATAAGAATGTTAATGAAGTAATCACATATGAATAGGAGTTATGGTCACAGGAATATTCTTAAAATATTCACATAAGGATATAGGAGTGATGGTCATACAGATCTGTTCCTGAAGTACTTGCATATGAACAGGAATTGTAAGAACAAGAACATTCCTGAAGTATTCAAATATGGATAGGAAATACACTTGCTTAACACTCCAGGTTTTTCTTCCTCTTTTTCTGACCAGTCGCATGGGACTGAAATTCACTCAGGACAACTAGTTATTCTGTGAGAGGATCATTTGTAAAACAAGAGTGAACTTCTGCATATGATGAATGAACTCCATGGAGCGTAAATAACAAATCCATCAAAATGTCAAGTTTTTCTTATCACAGATTGTTTCCTTCCAACCCAAAGTAAGTTACATACAATAAACCATGACTTGAGTACTCCTCAGAATAGCAGCATGCATTCAGAAGAGTGGGCACATATTATGCTGATGCTCTTTCAAGTTGGGTTAGAAAGGGTAATAGAAAGGAGGTCAAGGAACAAAAAGTAAACTATTTAGACATAAATATTTATAAGAACACAGTAGTGCACAGGTTTGAATCAACCTTACACAGAAAATCAATATACTCGAATTCTCTCCTTTATGAGAGTTGTCACCCTATACACCAAAAGAAATCCCTTGTAAAGGGACAGTATGTTAGGTTGTCAAGAATGGTCACAGATGACCAAGTATATGCAAAAGAATGTGAAAAATGTTGAAGCATGTGTGACACCCCACCACTGGCAACAGTAATCAAGGAGCCTCAATCCTCAGCACTAACCCCAGTAGTGGGACGTACATTGGGAGGATGACAAGTTGCACACACGGTATTTCCAGATGCAGGTCTCTACAGTAAGTGCAATTTCCCTTAAGAGCACACAGAGACCACAGTCAGTCTGGGGCTGGTTTCTCCCTCTTTTTCCAGATCCCCAATAAGACCCCCCACTGGTACAGCTACAGAGTTGAGATCTCAGCTGAGTGGCCAAGCCAAGACCTTCAGCACCCTTTGTCCAGTCGTTGCTTCATGTCTCTGGCCCAAGTGGCTCACACACTCTTTGGGGTTTGATTTATATGCAAACACACAACTGGAAAAGGCAGTCACAGGTTTACTAGCTATGCCCCCTTTCATCCCATACTATAAGGTAGTTATTACTGCCACCAGCCACATCTTTATCAACTACTTTAAGGCCCTTAAGAAAGGGTGTCCAATCTTACTGTGTAATGTTACTATCACTACAAATGGTAGTCTGACCAGGAGCATGGCTATTAGGAGTGGCCCACAGTGTCACCAAATAAATATGCAAGTACTCTCAGAACTTAAATATGTCTCACAAATATCAGCTACAATGAAAGGTTTAAATATATTTAATAATAAATAATAAAAGAACAAGAAAATACTCAGTATATAATTACAGTTACATCAGAGTTCAAAATCACAGGAAATACTTAAAATAACATAGCAGGACAGTCTCCAATAAATACAGAAATCATCTAAAATATACTTCACTATATTCCTGACTGAATCTAAGAGAATTACTATACCCTAGTTAACTTACTTACAGAGCAAGCAGGCAGATGTGGTGAGTGGATGTTCTTGTCAGGTCAAAGACAAAATACAAAATGCCCAGTCTCTCTCTCAGAGAATTCTTAAAATTAATATCCCAAATATTACTGCTGGGGTAGGTTGCAGCATGACATCACTTCTTGTCATCTCTCTCTATCCCAGGTGAAAACCCCCACTGATTTTAGCATCTAACTGCGAAAACACATAAACAAGGCCCCTTCTTAGATCTAAGGCAGATCCCGGTAGTCATAAAACAATCAACACTTCCAAGACAATACAAAAAACATCTAGTTCTAGACACTGTGTCTGTTACTGCACTGAAGCTGACAGATAACATCTTTTATTTATGGCCTAGCCATAAAGTAACATAATTTCAACTATTCTTCTGAAGTTTTGCAAGTTAATCTCCTGTGTTTCAGTTTCCACTGTTAAATAAGTAATTACAATAGTGCATATACATTTCTGCTCAGTACTTTATAAAATATCTCTTCAGCACACTTCTGTACAATATGACATACAGTTCTAATACATCTGTAACACAACCATCTTACATGAAACATGTTGACATTCACAAATGACACACAGTCACTTACAAAATTCCAGATAGCTGGACTGGCAGTATCTCCTTCTGTCACATTTCTATATAAATCATATTAAAATTCACAAATGACATATAATTATTTACAAAATTCCAGATAGAGGGGCTGGCAGTATCTCCTTCTGTCACACTTCTATATAAATCATATTAATATTTACAAATGACATATAATTATTTATAAAATTCCAGCTAGCTGGGCTGGCAGTATCTCCTTTTGTTACACCCACCCCAAAGACTCAAGCTAGTTTTTCAAGTGACCCTTGAGAAACGTTACTTGAGAAGGGTGAGCCTATTTGGGAATACACTACCCCATACCCTGTCTTGAGATTCCAGCTGCCTTGGCACTGCTGACCCCGGTACAGTGCTGCACTGTCCTATCATATGCCTGCAACCCTAGGCTCCCTGTAACCATAGATCCCCCTCAGTCTCCTGCTGCCTTGTACTGCAATTACTTAGCACAAGGGCCTCTCTATCATGGTATGGTTTCATCATGTTAACATGGTACAATTTATGCCCCTGCCTTCTGACTAGCAGTTCCACCATGTAGTTAACGACACAGACCTTCCTTACCACTTTAAAGGGTCCTTCCCAAGCTGCCTGCAGCTTGTTGTGTCTGACAGGAATGAAAACCATAACCTGCTGCCCTACAGCATACTCTCTAGCTCAAGCATTCCTGTCGTACCAGACCTTTTTCTGCTGCTGGGCTTCTGCGAGATTCTCCTGGGCCAAGCCCATATACCTTGTGGGATTCACACTCACCCTCCCACTCATCACGAATCAAATAATCTAAAGGTACCCTCACCATATGCCCATACAGCACCTCAAAGGGTGAAAAACCTGTGGATTTCTGGGGCACCTCTCTATAAGCAAACAGCAGATGGGGCAAATATTTGTCATACTCCCTCTTGCCCATAGCATGGTTTTGAGTGTAGAGTTTAACCTCTCAACAAGACCATTAGTCTGGGGATGGTAGGGATCATGTTTAGGTACTTCACCCCACAGTGCTTCCACAGACAAGCCAGCAGGTCTGACATGAAACTGGCACTTCTGTCAGTCAGTATTTCTTTTGGGAAACCTACGCAGCTAAAATCTCTAACAAAGCATTTGCTACCTTTTCTGCCTCAATGGAGGATAGGACCACTGCTTCAGGGTATCTGGTAGCATAATCTAGTACCACTAGAATACACTTTTTCCCCTGTGGAGCTTGAGGTGCTCAGAGGTCCCATAATATCCATAGCTACCCTCTGAAATGGCTCCTCAATCACAGGAAAAGGCATCAAAGGAGCATTGACCTTGTCTCCTGCCTTGCCTACCTTTTGGCACTGCTCACAGGTCCTGCAGTATCCTGTTACATCTCTGGAAATCCCATGCCAGTAGAAGTTCTACATAATATGTCTCTTGGTATGCTTTACGCCCATATGAGCTGAAAAGAGAATATCATGGGCTATGACTAGAAGTGCCAGATGGTAGGCTCTGGGTGCTACAAACTGCTGTATTCTCTCGACCTCTAGTCCTCCTTCAGGGGTACACTCTCTATACAGTAACCCTTCGTCCCAGTATACAGATTCCCCTTTTCCTTGACAATTAGGTGTCTCACTAGCTGTCAACCTCAGGCCTTGTAATGCACTGGCCTTCAAAGCTTTCCTTCCACAGGAAGTCTGGAATTCTCTGACAGCGGTGCTTCACTGTCAGCCTGGGTACTACTACACACCTCTGCACTTGCAGACACTCTGTCCAAGAGAACATCAGTACCCACAAGATCTGTGGCTCACCTTCAGTCTCACTGCTACAGGGTAGCTCCCTCCCTGAAGTAACCACCTCACCAGTCCTGGCTTCAAGTGTGTGGTCTGTCTGGGTCCCCCCAGGCTAACAGAACCACATGCTTATCTCCAAGCCTGGCTGCATGTCACTGCATGCACACAAGGTACTGCATTATCAAAATCATTCCCTATCAGGGCATCTACAGGGATATGCTCAAACACACCTACTTGCATGCTTCCTTTTCCACCCTCCCAGTCAAGGTGAACCCTAGCCAAAGGTATTTGGAATGGGGTCCTTCCTAAAGCTCTGCTTGGAGTAGACTGCCCAAGCAAGTAGTGCTCCTCTTTAACCATTGTAGGCTTCACAATGGTTAGGTCAGAGGCTGTGTCTCTCTTAGCAGTGGTCTCTTTCCCATCTACTAAGATAGGATATAACCTCTTGTGGTAGTTTGGTACTCTTGTTGTCTCCAGACAACTCACTGCTGGCATTCTGTCATTCCCACTTACTGGCTCTTCCACCTTTTGTTCCCCACCTTGCCTCCATGGACATTTATAGCATTTAAAGCATTTAACCCTTGGTTCCTGACATCTACCTGGACTATTGGCTTCCCCTGCTACTGGTGGACTCTGTTGGGGTTGACTAGGCTGCCCAACATGGGTTCCCTTAGATCCATGAACAACACAGGGTATCCCTTTTCTGTGCAGTGATGCCCTGCTTGCTATGTATAGGTCTCCATTTTCCCCCAACTCATCTGTGGTCCTGCATTCCCTATCTGCCAACCAAATTCTCATGTCCTCAGGCAAAGTGTTAAGGGCTTGTTCCCTCACCAAAAGGTCTGCCAGCCCTTCAAAAGTGGTGACTCGACATCCACTCACCCATCTATGAAAATAAGTGCTTAACTCAGCAATATAGTCACACGCACTTTCATCTGCTTTGCGTCTATGCTCACTAAACCTTTTCCTATAAGCTTTGGGTGTTAACTTAATGCACTCTAATAGACAATTTTTTTACAGCATTATAATTTAAGTAGCCAGTATCATATAATTTAGAAAGAATAGTTGTGTAAAATTTTACCATAACCATAGATGTCCTTCTCTTCCATGTTGCAGTATTCTTGTCGTGGGATTTCCCATCTCAGGTGACCTGTACTTTGGCTCCTATACAAAAGCTTCAGCTTGGCTGTTGCAGCTGCATTATACATTACACATAGGGCCATAAACCAGGGGCCTTAAGTCTGACATCTGCACGCACAGGCCTCAGAGCTGAAAGCCCAGCAGAAGGAGTAGAAGACCCAGCAGGAGGAAATGCCAGTGATTTCAGGCATAGGGAGCTGGATCCCTTATGTGGTTTTCATAGGTCCCCAGTGAAGGCTATACCAGGGGGCCTAAGGATATGCTGGACTGAGTAAGAGAAGAGAAGGGGTTTTATTGGTGGGTGGGAAGGAATATTACAACATGGAAGAGGAGGACATCTATGGTTATGGTAAGATTTTACACAACTATTCTATGTCCTTCTATTCCTATGTTGCAGTATTCTTGTTGTGGGAGAGTACCACAGCTTAGTTGGATGAAAGAGTGATAGATGATGAGGCTGACTCTACAAAGCCCTGTAGAATTGCCCTGGCAAATCCTGCTCATGCTCTGGAGACATTGTCTAATTTGTAGTGTTTGGTGAAAGTGTGAATGGTGGACCATGTCACTGCTTCTATAATGGAATCACTGTCGAGGCCTTTGAGAAAGGCTTTGGAGGCTGCCATTGCTCTGGTAGAATGAACTTTTACTCCCAATGGGAGATTTTTGATTGCCCTTGGCTAGACTGTGAAGTAGGGGGAACCAGTACTGCCTTGGCCAGTAGGGGATCACCAACAAGATTTTTGGTTTGTCTCACCTGATTTTCAGGAGGACTTTTTGAATTAGTGGGAAGGGGGGAAAGGCATACAGAAACTTCCCCTTACAAGAAATGCTAAAAGTGTCTACTCCCCAAGCTAGAGGGGAGTAGGTCTTGGTGCAGAAGGTCTGCAGTTGTCTGTTCTGGGAGGGGGCAAATAGGTCTATTTGAGGAGTGCCCCACCGGTGGACTATGTCTAGGAAGACAGTCCTGTCCAGCATCCATTCGTGTTGTGGAGAGAATGTCCTGCTCAGAAGGTCTGCTTGTTTGTTGTCCTGCGAGGGGATGTAGGATGCCTGCAGGGATAAGTTGTGGTGAGAGGCTAAATCCCATATCAGGTTAGTCTGCACAGGTGGTACACTTTTGTCCCTCCCTGTTTGTTGAGGTACCACATAACTGTGGCGTTGTCTGTAACTATTAGGAGAACACCTTGTAGTAGCAGGGAACTGAAGGTTTTCAGAGCCAGGAGGACTGCTGTCATTTGTCTCACACTGATGTGTTTGGCCTTTAATGAAGGGTGCCATGTTGCTTGAACCTGTAGGATGCCAAGGTGGCTCCCCATCCTGAGTCTGATGCATCTGTATGTATAACCTGGGTTGGCAGAGTGGGCTGGAGGGGAAGGCCTGGGTTGAGCTGGACTTGTTGAATCCACCATCAGACCTCCGCCTTTAGGCAGGGTAGGAGTGTGATTTCTTGTTCCAGGGGATGCTGGTGTTGGGACCAAATGTTTTTTAGATACTTCTGCAGCTTTTGCATATGCATTCTGGCTAGAAGAAGCATAGGGATGGTGGCTGCCATTAGGCCCAGGGTCCTTAGGAATTGCCTTGCAGTGATTACTTGGGTCTGCAGCAGGGCTTTGAGATGGGAGGTCTGGGAGCTGACCTTGTCTTGGGGTAGAAAAGCTTTCATTAAGTCTGTTTTGATTCTGCAACCCAGAAATATCTTGTCTTGCTCTGGGGTCAGGGAAGACTTTGGGAGGTTGAGGGTGAACCCCAGATTTTGTAAAAGGGGCATGGTGAACTGCAGATGGGCTGAAAGGGATTCTTTGCAGTCTGCCAGGAACAGGATGTCATCTAGGAAGGGATAAATCTGAATTCCCTGTGTTCTGCAATGGGCAATGGCAGGTGCCAGGCATTTTGTGAACATACTGGGGGTAGTGGACAAACCAAAGGGCAAGGCAGTAAATTGGAAATGACAGGAGAGTCCAGAGAAACATAAAAATTTTCTGTGGGTGGGATGGATGGGTATGTGCAAGTAGGCTTCTTTTAGGTCCAATGTGGCCATGAAAGTCTTGGTAGGTATGAGAGGAAGGAATCTTGGGAGCGACAGCATTCTGAAGGTGGGCACCTTTAAGAACAGATTTAAGAAGGAAAGGTCTAGAATAGGTCTCCATGGTCTGTCCTTTTTGGGGACCAGGAACAGTCGAGAGTAGAAACATTTTCCCTCCTGTCCTGAGGGGACAGGTTCTATGGTAACCAAGTTCAGAAGTTCTGTCAAGACCTGTGGTAAGAGATGTCTTTGATTTCTGGGGGGAAAGGGAATGCCTCTTAGGCGTGGCTTTTCTTTCCGGGTGAGAAAGTAGCCTTTTTGGATAATGGCCAACACCCATCTGTCTGTGGTGATGGTTTTCCAAAAGGGGAGGCAGTGGACAGGCGGGCAGAGAGTGGTAGGGGGACAAGGCAGTCACGCATTGTTGGGCCCTCCTCTGTCCTGAAAAGGCTACCTAGGGGGAGGCTGTGGGGCAGCTGGCCTGGAAGTTGTTTGTCTTCTGGTACCTCTTCTAGGTCTGGAAGAGGTAGATCCAACAGGGGTTGGGTTACATCTGACAAATGTGGCCTTGGCAGGGTAGTTCCTGTAATATTTGGGGATGGGGGACACAAGCAAATGTCTGAGGTCTTGTAATTCCTTGCTCTTCTCTTGCAAGTTTATGAAAAGATCTGCAGATTGTTTTCCAGAAAGGAAATTGAGGTCCAGGGGGGCGTCCAAGATCTTAGACATAAAGTCTTCTGGTAAGTGTTGAACTCTAAGCCAGGAATATCTCCTGAGAACAGAGGCAGATGCTGCAGAGCAAGCAGAAGCTTCTGCAGCATCATAGTTGCATCTAATTGAGTGCCCGGCTACTTGGGAAGCCATAGAAAGTTTAGAAGAGATGCCCACTTTTGTGGGACAGTCAGGAGTACTGGCCAGCAAGGTAGAAACTTGAGAGAACAGGTCATATGTGTCTGCCCTTGTCAGTGAGTAAGAGTGAGGAAGACGGAATGAGTCTGGATTGTTTATCCAGATATGTGGCGATCACAGCTGTGTCTGCCGGGAGGGGGGGGGGGGGTTGACTAGGAATATTTGGTCATCAGGCACCTTGTAGAAGCAGCCTGGCCATTTAGGGGCAGGTGACTGAGAATCTGGTGTCTTTGATGTAGAGGTAGAAGCATCCAAGTATGCAGGAATGACAGGTGGGATGGCAGAAGGGGAGGGGGAGTCTACCTGTAAAAGTTCAAAGTACCTCTTCTGCGTTTCAGGCATTTGAGAGGTATCCCATTTGAAATATTCTTTCATTTTGGTGATAGTTTCACCAAATGTAATATCCTCTGGAGGATATTACATTTGATGATATTCTCTGGAGGAGAGTCTCCCTTAATAGATTCTTCATCTGGGGAGTAGTACTCCTGAGGTGAAGCAATTTGGGAGCTGTAAGAAATGGATTCCTCAAGGGAGGAGTAATAGGTGTCTTGCTCTTCTTCCCTGTCCTGAGAGGCCAGAGGAGGGAGAGAAGAGGCAGACGCAGGTCTAGGGCTTAGCAGTGGTAGAGTAGAAGGAGATGAGGCTGAAAGCCTAAGGGCCATAAAGGCCCGCATCAAGGAAGAATTGAAGGACTGCCAGTCAGGTAGGCCTTCTTTGGTCAAGGTCGTATACTTGTTTTTCTGTTTCTTTTTGGATGGTGTAGACGTAGGCCTTTAGTTGGATGATGGTCTAATGGTAGTAGCGTCCGGAGGAGGGATCCCGGTCGGAAGCTTTGCTAAGTCTGGTTCCCCCTCGACCTTGGCAGTAGTCAGGGTCTGGGCTGGCTCCGGGGATGTGCCGGTCATCAACTGAGAAACTACAAAAGTCACCACTGAAGTCGATGGATCCTCTGGGCGTCCCTCAACTCCTAAATCGGAAGTTGGCAGGGCATCCGGTAGCGGAGTGGCAGAGGTAGAGGGCCTAGGAATCTTGGCCTTCTTATGCAGAGGTTCTGTCGAGGCCTCTGAGGTGGGATCCATCCTAAGGGCTAATCGTTTCAGCCATTGGTTCTACAAGTAAAAATTAAGAGTGGCCAGATGGCTGTGAAGGGTCTTAAGTACAAAGGATTGGCAAATGGAGCAGAAGTTGTGATCGTGCTCCTGGCCTAAGCAAAAAACACAGCAGTCATGTGAGTCTTTATGGGGTATCTGGCGCCTGCATTGGCATTTACCCTTTTTTGCTGACATCTAGCTACAACAAACCAAGCTTTAGCAAGATAATTAGAAGAAAAACCCCAATGGGGTACTTAGCGTTTTAGATGTTTGCGTTGAAGGAGCGAAGCACACGATGTGTCAGTCATCTGCGGCTGAAAGTTCTCAGGTCTGTGCTTGCAGACATCACATTTAAAACCCCTGGTTTATGGCCCTACATGTGACATCCCAAACAGCTGCAACAGCCAAGCTGAAGCTTTTGTATAAAAGCCAACGTACGGGTCACCTGAGGTGGGAAATCCCACAAAAAGAATACTGAAACATAGGAATAGAAGGACATATAGCAGTTACAGCTTTACCATGGAGTAAAGATGTCAGGAACCATACCCAGAGCCATTACTCAACATTATTTATTATTTATTTATATTTGTTTACCAGGAAATTCTGTCTGGACACATGTCCTTTTTCTGCGGAGGCCCGGGGAGAAAAGCTCTGCAGACTTTACATGAGTAGAAACATTTGCTAGTAGGTTGATGCATGTATAGTAAGTTAATAACATTTGATACATGGAAGTTATACAATAAGAGTAAAAGTCTTTCAAATTGAGGTTAAACAATCAAAAGTAATAATCATTCAATAATAAGGTTAATTAACATGTAGTAAGGTGATATCATTTGATACATTTATCGTTGGAAGCAAACTGTAATTAAACAATACAGACTGCCATAATTTTAAATAGAAAGGCAAAGAGATAAAAAATAGGATAGATAGAAGATGGATTTAGTTGGGATTTGGACATGGACAGAGCCAGTGAATCTTTAGGTGTGATTTAAGTGCAGTCTTGAAGTGACTGCTGGAAGTTAGGGTAGTGATGGCATGGGGAATGTTGTTCCAGAGCTTGGATATGGTGCAGGAAAAAAAGGGCTTCTCCTGCTGAGTTTTTGGCTTTGGTGATATGGAGGAGATTTTTGTTGCTGGATCGTAGTGGTCTGGTGGAGTGGTAGGGTTGTAGAAGTGTTTGTAGTGATGGGATTTGGAACATTATACTGTTTACATACCCTTTCAAACATATGAATACAACTGTCAAAATTATCACCCTCTGTAAATTGTGGAAGAAATTGACTGACCTTTGTTGTTTCTAGGGTTTGGTTACTCCCTTTCCCATCATCTCCATGACCCTGGCGAAAGTCAGCATCTCCTTTTCATGTTGCCTCTGCCTCTCACTCTCTTCAGCTTCCAGATGTTGTTGTCTCTCTGCTGCTTCTAATTCCATTTGTTTCTCCTGTTGTAGTCTCTCTGCTGATTCTGTTTCCAAATGTTTGGCCTCCAGTTCAAATTTCTTTAACTCCAGATGGATTTTTAAGTCCTCTGTGGAAAGGCTGACCTATTTTCTGAGAGTTGTACATCTCCGAGGCCAGTCTGATTGTCCTCCTGGTTGCTGCCCTGTGATGCAGCTGTGACTAAGGTGGCAACCATCTCTGCTTTAGTCAGGTTGGCATGCATCAGTCCTTTGTCTTAGCACTTCTCAGCCAACTGGCTCCTAGTCAGCTTGCCATACAGCAGAGAACTCTTGAGTGTTCACTGTGTGGCTGATTGAGAATAAAAACACCCTCTTTAGTGACTACTGTTTACAGGCTACAGGAACTCAGTATCCACCACTGAAGCTTAATATGTGGATATCCCACCACTGCCAACCAACATAATGTGAAGTCCCAACACTGGCCCAGTAATCAAAGAGCTTCAATCCTCACCAGTAGCACCTGTAGGGGACGTACACTGGGAGGATGACAAGTTACACACACAGGATTTCCAGATGCAGCTCTCTGCATCAAGTGCAATCTCCCTTAAGAGCACACAGAGACCACAGTCAGTCTGGGGCTGGTTTCTCCCTCTTTCTCCAGATCCTAAATAAGACTTTCCACTTTCACAGCTATAGAGTTGAGATCTCAGCTGAGTGGCCAAGACAAGACCTCCAGCACCCTCTCTGTCCAACAAGTGCTCTGTATCCCTGCCCAAGTAGCTGACGCACACTCTTTGAGGTTTGATCTACACACACACACAACTGGGAAAGCCTGACACAGGTTCATTAGCTATGCCCCCTTCTGCCCAGACTATAAGGTAGTTATTACTGCCACTAGCCATGTCCTTATCAGCTACTTTAAGGCCCTTAACAAAGGGTGTCCAGTCTTACTGTGTAATGTTACTATCAATACAAATGGTAGTTTGACCAAGAGTAAGGCTATTAGGAGTGGCCTACAGTGTCGCCAAATAAATATGCAAGTACTCTCAGAACTTAAATATGTCTAACAAATATCAGTCACCATGAAAGGTTTAAATATATTTAGTAATAAATAATGAAAGAACAAGAAAATACTCAGTATATAATTACAGTTACATCAGAGTTCAAAATCACAGGAAATACTTAAAACAACATTGTAGGGCAGTCTCAAATAAATACAGAAAACATCTAAACTATACTTCACTATATACCTCACTGAATCTATACTCTAACTTAATTATACAGCAAGCAGGCAGATGTGGTGAGTAGATGTTCTTGTCAGGTCAAATATAAAATGCCCAGTCTCTCTCTCTCTCAGAGAGTTCTTAAAATTAATATACCAAATGTTACTGCTGGGACAGCTTGCAGCATGACATCACTTCATGTCATCTCTCTCTCTATCCCAGGTGAAAACCCCCACTGATTTTAGCATCTACCTGCGAAAACACACAAACAAGGGCTCTTCTTAGATCTAACTCAGATCCTGGAAGTCATAAAATAAACACCTTCAAGACAATACAAAAAAACTTCTAGTTCTACACATTGTGTCTGTTACTGCACTGAAACCGAGAGATAACATCTTTTATTTATGGCCTAGCCATAAAGTAACTTAATGTCAACTATTCTTCTGAAGTTTTGCAAGTTAATCTCCTGTCTTTCAGTTTCCACTATCAAAATATATACATCTAAGCAATTACAATAGTGCATATACATTTCTGCTCAGTACTTTACAAAATATCTATTCAGCACACGTCTGTGCAATATGACACACAGTTCTAATACATCTGTAACACAACCATCTTACATGTAACACAAGCATCTTACATGTAGCATGTTGACATTCACAAATGACACACAACCACTTACAAAATTCCAGATAGCTGTGCTGGCAGTATCTCCTTCTGTCACACTTCTATATAAATCATATTAATGTTCACAAATGACATATAATTATTTACAAAATTCCAGATAGCTGGCTGTATCTCCTTTTGTTACAGTATGTTAAAGAAAAGGGGTTACCCAGAATCTTTTGCACAAAATATTGTTTCTGAAGTGTCTATAAAGAGGGAGCAGGGCATGCACAAACCACTACTTGGGTCTGGTGTGGAACTTACTCCTGCTGGGCATCAGACAAGACTGCAAGAACCTTGATATTTTCCTATAATCTAAGTTCAATGAGATACAAGGTATTGTGAGGAGATTATTCAAAGTTGACCAGGAATATTTGAATATTGTAGGTGACAAGCCTTGTATTGTTTACAAAAAGGCAACGATTTTAAGACATTATTAGAACTTACCCATTCAGAAAAAAAAGAGAAGAAAGCATGGTAAAGTGTGGAAACTGTTCTCAGTGTAAATTTATAGCAGAAGTGGATAGATTCAAGATACCAGGACTGGGTTACATTAGGTTAACAAAAATATATTTTTGTTATTCAAAGGGAGTAGTATACATGGTCAAGTGCCAATTAAGTGACAGTTATAACATGGGGAAAACTAAGAGAGCATAGGTGGCAGTACACTAAACACTGAAAGTGTGATAAGAGACTTAGGGACACAGGTGGACAGTGGTCTCACCTTCAATAACCACATCGCCACAACAGTCAGGAAATCCTTCTATGTGGCACACCTCATCACTAAGGGCTTTTCATCCAGAAAAAGGGAGGTCATTGTCCCACTGTGCTCATCCCTCATTAGACCTATTATAGAATACAACGCCCCGTTTGGTATGTACCTCTCAAGACATCTGCAACAACTGGAAAGGCCACAGAAATACCTCACTAAAATAATCACAGGCCTAAAGCTGATGCCCTACGCTGACCACCTTAAAAAACTCCAGCTATACTCTGTCACATATCGTCTACTCAGAGGTGATCTTTGCTTAACATACAAGGCCATGTCAAACCCAGAGCTGTTGGACATGCTACATTTAAAGAAATCCCAATCCCTCAGAGCCACACGCTCCAGGCATCTAAACCTTGTTATCACAATAAACAAAACATGCTGGAGGGATAGGTTCCTGACCCAGAGACTCCCCAGACTCTGGAATAGACTGCCCATACATGTCAAGCAGAGCGCCTCTTTGGCCTTCATCAAAAGGAACCTTGACAATTGGATGGGAGAAAGGAAATTCACCCCGGGAATCACGTCAGTTGCCCTGCTAGACAGGGGTCCAGGGAAGTAAACAGTGTGGGAAGAAATTTCCACAGAATTGTTATGGCTAGGCTTATATAGGCCCTAGGGCCTATCGCCTAGTACCAACCTATGAACCTATGAATAAGAATAGGATTTACCAGCATCAAAATTACATATGTAGAGAGGATGAAAAAAATGCACTTAGTAAACATGTAAAATCATACCCTAGGCATTATTTTAAATATTGTGTTATTGATCATGTTGACCTAGGTTCCAGAGGGGGTTCAAGTGATAATTATTTAGAGTACAAAGAACTTAAATGGCAAATTAGATGTAATGCCACTGAACCACCGGGTCTAAATTAGAATGTTTCCCTAGTCAGCTTCCTGAGGATGAAGTCTGCCTATTATTTGTAATTATTTTAAGCAAGATTGACCTTTATACAGGGACTTGAACAATTATTTCCACAATAACAGTATATAATGGGTTCTGTTTTTATGTAAGATGTATTTTTCTGTTGTTATGGCTATGTGTTTATGTTAGTTTTTCATTTTTCCTCATTGTTATTTTGATTTGTAATGTGCCTAGATATATTTACATACCCTTGTAAATTTTTTGTATATGGACATGACTGGTCTGTTTAGAATACAGGTTGGGGGGTTTAGTCATGATTTTACAAAGTTAGAAAAAAATAACCTGTGAAGGAATTGCTGTTCAAGTATTCATAATCTGTCAGTTATATTTTGTTAGCTAAACTTATTCAACTATTAATGTTTTTAGAGGATTAGTGTGTTTTTATACACTAATAACAGGTGCTTTAGAATTTATACTTAAAAAGTATTTGGCACACAAAAAACTGATTATAATTTTATGACTTATCTTAACAATGTGTATGGGTTTTTTAAAAAACTGTAAAGCGCTCCTTAAATTGCAGAGAGGGCACACTAATCGATTAACTTCTTTGTTAAAAGAGTTGTGTGCACACTGACCGTTTTTTTCTGATGAAGTCCATGTAATTCGGATGAAGGTTAGAAAGGGATCACAGGATCATAACAGATTACTAGGCTATCAACCTGGAGGTCATTTTAAGCCTAACTGTTTCATCCCAATGTAATACTATAGAAATGCTAGTCCAATAGCCAAGATTGCATTTAATGATGACTGCCCATTTCCAGGAGGGTTGTGGGCTCTATCCCCAGTAAGAATTTACAGTGCTCCATCCACTCATCCAGGTTCCTCTTGAACAGTGTCACAGAGGTGCTCTGTTTCACATAAGACATATGCCACTAAAAAGTTTCCTATTGCCGGGATATTATTACAATGGGTTGTCCTTGGAGACATAAGCATGTAAATGTTGGCAGGGGGAGTGTTTCTCTCTCCACTTCCACTGTGCAGATCTTTTGCTCCCCCTGCACACCATTTTGGCTTTCTTTGAAATCATGCATTACTTCTTTACCCATTTGGTTAAATCATACTGTCACTCTTTAGCAGAGTATTCCCTTCATTCCTAGGTGCATAAACTGCAATGTTAGCATATGCAAGTAGCAGAAGTGGGGCGGGCAAAGTCCCCTGCAAAAATGATTTAATAGCATTACAGCATGTTTCAAGGTTCACTGTAGTCACATGTTAAATTGTACTTTAATATCTGTGGCACTCACAATTATTGATTCTACACTTAACAGAGATCCAGCTATGCCTAACACAACTAATCCAACGATTACAGATTACTTAAAAGGTTCAACAGCAGCCTGTTGAAGGACCTGAAACTAAGCAGACATCTTATGAAGACTGTCAGGTCATTCTGTTACATCTGAGCTACAAGTTACAAGTAACCAATTTCACCAGTCACATAATGCAGGGAAGTGCTATCTAAAATTCTACACCAAACAAAAGCAACCACATAAGCTGTTCCTTGAAGCCCAACATTTACATACATTTTAAAAGGCTGTTTAGAAAATGGCTACTAGCACACACATACAGAAAAAAAATCAAATCAGGTACCTGACAAAGAAAAAAAAACAGTCAAAACAAGTAGAAAAATCACAGCCCTGCCATTATATGCAAAAAGAAAAGCACACAATGTGAAAAACAATGCATTAACAGCTAACAGCTAACAGCTGTGATTGTAAAATTACATTATGTCAACTCTCATCACGATATTTTACAATAGAGCAACTCAGAAAATGCGAATGATTATGAAGTGATACACGTAAATTACAATTTAAAAGATTTTTATGATGAAAAACTTGCATTGTTTCAGGTTTTGTACACAGCTTTTCTGTAAATTCACTGGAGGGGAAACAAGAAACGGAGTTGTGATCATACAGCCAGAAACAAAAGAGTTGTTGCCAATTAGTTCTGCAGTAAAGATAAATAAAGCCTCAACTATGACCCAGATGATACAGATTCAATTAAGAACTAAGCTAATGAAGGAGCTTGCCTAGGATGCAGGTAAAGAGTGGCTTATGCCAGCCAACCTATCCTGGATGAGAGAGGAAGGCAGTCCAGTCAACTGGACTTACAGTGAAGCATAATCAGCACTTACAAACAGGCTGGGGAAACATGCCTGGCTCTGTCAATTTTCAATGGTGCAATAGAGCTCCTGGAAAAAGGCAAAGAAATCCTGTCACTTTGCAAACAGGCAAGTAAGATGCCAAGGGAGGGAGTTAAGCCATTAAAGAAAGAACAAAAAAGTGATGGCTGTCTGAATGCAAGTATCCTGTGATCAAGCTCTCACTCCAACAGGGAATAGATGAGCCAAATAATCTGAAGGAAGGGTGATAACTGGTAAGCAGCAGGGTTAAAAAGAATAAAATAAGGTTTGAATTTTATCTGCCTGCAGATCCTATCTTCCAAAGAGAAGGATAAAAGAGAAATTTGTTTTTCTAAGACAGTGGGAGAAAAGTCAGTAAAAACTCTGCCTGTTTGCTTAACATACACTATATCCCTAAATGTGAACAAATACCTATTCATACCTTACATCTCCCTTCTTCACTCACTTCCTTACTTCTATTAGTTGGTCACTACTAGCTTTCTCTCTAAATATAGCATAAGCCTGCTTTTATCACTTCATACTGCAATTCATGTTTGCGTTATACTAACTTAATTTCTATATAAACTGGCTAAAATTTGTCTATTACATCATTATATAAATTGCATCTATTCTCAACCAATGTTTTCATATTATGTTTAATTTGGTATAATTATTTAAACTGTAGTTGTTTTTTGTATAATTTTAAAGACTGTAAAAGTACAGTTCTCAAAATGTTTTTAATACTTTGGAGTTTTTCTCCCTGTGCCTCCATTGAAAAAGGGCTCCTACCCAGATGGACTTTCCCAGTAATCCAATGTCAATCAATCAACAAATAATTAGAAGTGACACCCATGATCAGTGACTAGTCAGCAACAGCAGGCTGATTGATTGTAAGACTAATGTAACAAACGTATCAATATCAAAGGTTCAACAAGACAGCTGCTAGCTTGTCAATCTACCTCAGCCAAAGGCATGACCTGATGAGGGCAGTACAGTAGATCAATACTTTATGCAGTGGACTGAAATGGAAACATGGTCAGTTTGCCCATCATGCAATAAGCAGAGGCATACATTTCAAAACCTATGATATTTGGAGACTTGGATTCTCCAGTGAAAGCTTGCTTGACATCTAAAAAGATGTCTGATGCAAAAGGATGGTGAACCGTTTTTCTGTAATAACCAGGATTTTTAGGAAAGGTTCACTGCTTGTTTACTGAACTGCTGTGCAACTCTAGTGCTGTTTGACCACATAGAATTGTGGATTGGATTGATTCATTTAAGGATTGGACATTTGTATTATTTTGAGTTCTTACTCATATTACACATTGTTTTATTTTTAATTTTGTTTTACTTTAAATTTTTCTTCTAGGAGTTTTAACATTTTTTGGCTAGGGTCAGTTAAAAAAGAATTCCTACTACATTCACTGATTGAAAAGAAATCCAATCCAGCTAACTGGTGTGACAAGCTAAAAAATAAAGACTTCTTATTTTGCTGTATTATTTAGCTGAAGTGCCAATGGACTCTGCTGTAGTCTGATTGCATTAACTTTTTCCCATCCCTATTGTGTGTTCTTATTTAAACGCGGATTTTCAGCTGGCCTTATAACAAAATTTACTTTGAACTCTCCTCACAGTCCGACCTCTTCTGCTCATTCTACTGGACACAGAGGAAGGCCCTCCCCTTAGACTGTTAAAGCTTGAGTTAACTTCTGTTTCATACCATCTCACTCAGTATACACTCCAAATTTCGGAGTATTAAGCCCCTTTTCCACCTTACATTTAAAATTTTTATTTACTTATGTATTTATTTTGACATTTGTTAACTGGGTTTGCCCAGTTGAACCACAGCCCATTTTCAGTGGAGCGCCACAGAGTGACATACACTTTAAGAACACATACATACATTAAAGCATAAACTGTGACATCACTTAATAGTGGAAGCATACAATACAAAATATTGGTACAATTTGGAGACAAAAATTAGATTACATTTGAGCTAAGGAAATAGACAGGAATACATAGATCAACAGGCAGATGAAGAGAAATAGAAATGTAGTTAGGGGGAATATGAGCAGAGGTGTTAACAAGGAAACAGACAGGATCCTGGCAGGAACAGATCCAGGAGTTTGACAGGGTGTCTTTTAGAGCTTTTTTGAAGGTATTTGTGTGGGGAATAGTTCTGACACTGAAAGGGAGCATGTTCCAGGCTTGAGATACTGAGTATCTGTAAAAAAAAAGTTTACCAATGGTTCTTTTGGGCTTACACGTGTACAAGAGATGTTGGTCAGAGCTATGGAGTGAGTGTTTTGGGGGTACAGTAGGATATGAGAGAAGAGAGAGCAGGGCAGGTAGTATATTTGTTGAGGATGAAGTGAGCTATGTGAAGTTGTGATAAAAGGAGTTGTTGGGAACTCACCACTGTAGGTTCTTAAGTGAGAGACAGTGATAAGAGGTGCAAGGATGGTTTGCAGCAAATCTAGCAACTTTTTGTTATAAGTGTGTTCAGGATTGAGTGATTGATTGATTTTGATTTAAACTCTGTAGCATCTGGGAATAAGCTACCAATTATTGGTAAGCCTAGGAATTGCTTCTCAGGAATCAGTTTGGGATTATTGCTTCTATTTTGTTTCTGATGAGAGAAGGAGCAGGCAGACATTCTTTCCCAGCATTCCTACAGATTACCAATCACTGGAAAGACTGAAAATTGCTTCCTAGAAGCCATATTGGTATTAATGCTACTGTTTTGCTCCTGGTGAGACACGGAACAGAGGGACATTAGTTCTTGCTGATTCCCAATAGGACAGTGTGTATTTAACTTCAGTGAGTGGTCTGGTTGCAGCTCTGTTGAGAACTTCTCCAGGGTTATTGTGCAGCTTGGCTTTTTGTTTTGTCCAATTAAGAGGAGACAATAGCAAATGTACTGAACCCATAAACATCTGGGTTAATACTACTAGTCAGGAAGCTGGTGAGAGAAGGAGCAAGGTGCACCCTAAATCATTTTAGAGTGCTGTTGTTTTTGCCACAACATTTAAACTGTTGAATTCTGGATCTCTGCCTATTGTGTCTGCTGCTTGAGTTACTGTGCAAGTTGATTCCTTCTTGTACTTTCAGCTGGGATTATTGTTTAAGGTGATTATTTACAGCACTTCCAAGCTCTTTCAGTTATTTAAAGTTAAAGGGTTAGATCTGCACTCTAGTGGCAGTGGCAGTGACAGTGGAGAATAGCCTGGTTTCATTCTCTGCTGAAAGTCACTGAGGAAACACCACAGTGTGTGTGTACTGTGATCAGTCAGAGGGCAGTTTTGCTTGTTTACTCATTTTCTAAGCCTGTATAAAGGTGAGGCTTGACATCACTGGTCATTAGCAGGCACAACTGAAAGTTTCCTAAAAATATACTTCTGAAATTTCCTCAGTATTTAGCTGCACAAAGGGCAACAAGTTTGCACACTGAGGAGCACCACCTCACAAGTGTAGTTTTAGTCTTAATTCTAACCCAAGCTAGCCAGCTGTAAACCCCTAATGTGCCATCCCCTTGTCGATCCCATAATAAGGATCTGTAAATGAAAGTTATGTACTCATCATAATGACAGAGTTGTGTTATCTATTTTTGTCCTATCCTCGATGAATGGGTCTCTGATCCAGCTATAGCCACTTCCAAACTTTGGACATGGTGTTCAGGCCCCTATTCCTACCCATAATCTTTGGGGAAAGAGTGATCTACCTCAGATTGAGTTTGTCCACCCAAAAAAGGAATTGAAAATTTTAGAATATATGTGTGGGCAAAATAGTGCAGGTGTCTTAAATACTGCTAACCTGCATAAGGAGAGAGGCATAGAAAGACAGAACCTTCAGGAACCATAGCAGAGGTCAGCTAGATCCATCTCAGAAAGAGTTTACTGCAAACAAACTATACTTCCACAAAATATGAAGGGGCATGGTGGGAGGGTAGTTGTAGAAAGCATGGAAACAAGCAACACAGATCTATCAGTATTTTCATGTGTGATGTTGTCTTTTCTGTCCATTCCTCAATGGATGGGACAGAGTACCTGGCTACATTTATACTTGGAAGGTCTCATGGAAGGATATTCTGGAGCCCAGCAGAACCAAAGGCGGCCCTAGAACTGGATTGCATATCCACTGTGTAATATGAGATGAAGGTATTAACCTGGGACTAGATACCTGCAGTGCATATGTCATCAACTAGAACACTGGACAAAAAGGCTGTAGATGAAGCCACAAATCTGGTAGAATGAGCTTTTGGGGTGAAAGGGAGAGAAATTCCCCATTTTTGATAAACAAAGGAAATGCACTGAGTCAACCAGTTTGATAAGAGCGACTTGGACACTGATTTTCCTAATTTAGTTGTGAAGAAGGACACGAATAACTGATCAGATTTTCTATTGTCCGATGCAGACAAAAATGTAACTGACTATGAATGTTCAGTAAATGTAGAGTATATTCACCCTTGTTTGAGAAATATGGGAAGAAAACTGGAATATTTCTGGACTGATTAAAGAATTATTCAGAAACCACCTTGGAGAGAAAAGAGTGATTGGTTCTCAGGGACACACTGACCTTAAGAAAAATGAAGTATGGAGATTTTGAGGAAAAGGTGTGTAGCTCAGAAATTCTCCTGGCAGAAGTGATAGCCACCAGAAATAAGTTCTTCTAGGATAAAAACTATAGGGTCAAGTTTTGCAGAAGGTTTGAAGGAAGGGTCAGTCAGGACCTGCAATACAATAATAATATCTCAGTGGAGAGATTGGATTTCTAAGAGGAGGCCGAAATAGAAATGTATCTTAAAGGAAAGCCTTGAACAATCTAAGAAAAGCTGCAAAAGTGTGATTTTACCCCATGTGGAATTAAGAAACAGCAGCTAACTGTACCTTGAAAGTGGAATAGCTGGCTCCATCTTGGAAGAAAAATGCAAGGATGTCCAAGATTACTGGAAGATGGGGCTGAAAAATTATCAGTATTTTCCTTCACAGCCCAAATGGAAAACCGTTTCCATTTGCTTTTACAAACCTTCCTAGTAGAAGGTTTCTGGAAAGAGGGCAAGATATGGACATTTGGAGACAAAAACCTAGACTGTTGAACTGTCATTGGAACTAGAAACACCATGTGATCAATTTGAGAGACTAAATGTTCGGGTGAGGAAAAGTAAATCTGGATCTGAGCACAGGATGGGTTGAGGACCCACTCATGAGAGAGCGGGATAGATCTGTTTAACTCCTCTGCCAGTATTTGGATTTCTCTGGAGTAGATTATTGTGTGTATGTCTCTTTAAGAAACTTCCAGTGGGCATGTACAAGTGTATTGAGTACTGAGCACGTGCAAGTCAGAGTGCCATTTTGTAGACAGCTGTTGAGATGTAAGCATGCATCTGTGTAAGCTCTGTCTGTTAATCAGTTTGTTTATAGTTACTGATGCTGCTATCCATCCTGATGTGTTTCTATGTAATAAAGTATCTTAAAACGAACGACCCCTCCTTGCTTGTCTTCTAAATATAGAGGGACAAGCGACACGGTGTTAGAAGTGGCATATCTAATGACTAGAAAGAACTCCAGTTTCTCTACAATGACTTCAAGAAGCATCTAGCTACTGTTGGAAAATGCATGTTTAATTTGCAAAACAGGTCCGAAACAAATTTATAATGTTAAAACTTGGTCAAATTATTTATTTGCAAAATATGAAACAAAGCATACAGACTGCTCTAAATGATATTACAATAAGCTGAAATGTCCAATATTGCTAGAATTATTCAAATTACTATGGAAAATGTTTGAAATAAAGTCCAAATTGGATAAAATGAATAAAATAAGGGGAAATGACCGCATTTTTGCAAAACATATATTTTTCATATTAAGCAAAGATATCCATGTTATCAGAAATGTATGAAGTGTTTGCAATTTTGTGCAGTGCTAACGTTATTTTGCAAATACAGCCATTTCAGAGCATATTTCACAAAGTATAGTGTTTCAAAGAGTTTATTATGCATTTGTGTGTTACTGCAAGCTGCAGAGAGGCAACTTGTTAGTACGTAATTACAAACTTTAGTACATAATTACAAGGGCCATATTTTGTGTGTGTTTATGCATACTTTGTTGGCATGGCTGAAGGTTTAAAAAAAAAAACAGGTCCTCTAGTGTTTGACAATAACATTGTTGAGAACTGGAGAGTGTTTGAGTGAGAGTACAACATTTTCATACAGGCTGCATTTTCTGATAAATATGACTGTACAAAGGCATTTATTCTACTTAACTTAGCTGGATCAGAAGCCATTGAAAGGGAATGTTCATTTGTGTATGCACCTTCTATTTATGCTGGAGAGGAGGAAAAACATCATATTGTTATACAGGCGGAGACAAGGGAGGGCCCCAAGTGCCGAAAAAGTAAATTTAGAGAAATGTGTAACCACCAGACAAATGTTACAATGGAAAGGCACTTATTTTACACAAGGGATCAAAAGCCTGGTGAAACTTTTGCAGCATATATAACCGATATGAGTAATAGAGCTAAAACATGCAGATTTGGTGATTTAAGAGATGAGTTGATAAAGGACAGACTTGTGTGTGGTATTAAAGATGATGCTGTGAGAAAGATTTTGCTTTGTGACAGTGATTTACCTTTGAATAAAGCCATTGAGATTTGTCAGATATATGAGTTCACAGAAAAGCACACAAATATGATTACAAATGAGAATAGCCTTAGAAGTCACTGCAGCAAAGCTCAAGTAGATAGTATGCAACATGCAGTTAAAAGAAATAGGCCCAGGCACATGGCTGCAACTGTAGTCCCAGCCACACCCACTGGTAAACCTCAAAGCTTTCTAGCAAGTTCCAGAGTTCGCACAGCCTCCGTGAAGCATAACAGTGAGTCAGCAAACTCAAAGCATGGGCCCCAATACAGTTTCATTGCCAACTGTCATAATTGTGGTGGCAATCATGAATATAAAAGAGAAAAGTACTTAGCTTTTGGTCAACAATGCCACAAATGTAATAAATGGAATAATTTCAAAAGATTTTGTAAATCAAAGGCCATACATTCTTTTATTAAAAGTGAACATTTTAAGAAATATGATCAATTAGAAAGCCATGACCTAGAGTCTCATTCTTTTTATGTCAATGGTGTGTCAAGTGCTTAGTGAGATAGTCAATGCAGTAGATGTATGGGCCAAGAATGAAGTATTTTGCACTGTTTGGATAAATGGCAAACACATAGAGCTCAAAGTTGATACTGGCTCAAAGTGCAGTGTTATGTCTACTGAAACATTTGCTAGAGTATGTGCTGGTGAAAGGCTTGATTTGGCAAAGTGTGCAAAGCTTGTTGCTCATGGTGGTGAAGAGATTCAAACTGAAGGCTCAGTAATGTTTTCTCTGCTGGTAGCAGTTATGACTTATTATTTTTATGTGGTCAAGAGGAATGTCCTGTCATTATTAGGCCTCAGAGACACTTTGAAAATGGGACTGCTTTCATTTAATAAGGAAGTTCACCATGTTAGCTTAAAAGACCACTACACTAATTTTGCCCAGTCTATTTTTTTCTACCTATGCTGATCTTTTTGAAGACAAACTAGGCAAGCTTCCAGTTGTGTACTCCATGAAGTTAGACCCAGAGGTCAGTCCACTTATCAGGCCAGTGAGAAAAGTTCCAATAGCTATGAAGACTAGAGTCAAAGCTGAATTAGATAAAATGATGAAACAAGGTGTGACTTGTTCAGTTGAAACTCCAACTGAGTGGGTATCTTCCATGCTGGTTGCTCATAAGAAAAGCTCAGATGACATCAGAATATGTACTGACCCACAAGATTTGAAAAAAGGCACTAAAAAGACCTCATCATCTAATGCTAGTCAAAGAAGTCACAGCTGTGATGCCAAATGCCACTGTTTTTTTCTATCTTATATGCAAAGAATTCATTTTGGCAAATTTTGCTTGACAAGACATCCTTGTTGCTCACTGCTTTCAGTACTCCATTTGGAAGGTACAGATTTTTGAGAATGCCATTTGGGATAAATTCTGCAAATGAAGTCTTTCAATGTGCAATGGAGCAATTTTTTTCTGGGTATCTTCCTGCTATTATAGTAGATGACATACTGGTAGGAGGTAATGGTGAAGCTGGGCATGACAAAAACCTCAGAAAAGTTCTGGAAAGTGCACATCAAGTGAATCTTAAGCTCAATCCACAAAAATGCAAATTCAGGCTACAAAAATTCACTTACACTGGTCATTTATTCACCAGTTCAGGCTTATGACCAGGCCCTTCTAAGTAAACAGCCATTCTCAAGATGCCAGTTCCAGACAATGTTCAAGCCCTGCAATGTTTTCTTGGCATGGTTAACTAACTAGGAAAGTTAACTCCAGACTTGAGTCAAATATCCACACCACTCAGAGAGCTAACACATAAAGATGTATCTTGGTCTTAGTTAGAACAGCACCAGAGAGCATTTGATGTCCTGAAACAGAAAAACTACAGTTGTGTACACTTACCATAAATGTAGATGTTTGAGTGTATTAACTGTTGCAGTCCTAACCAATGGGTTATCCAGCTCCTGGTAGTCCTCGATCAGCCAGAATACCAAAGGTAAGTAAAAATGACATCAGCTGTTGTCGGTTGTAAAGGATGTCAGGGCGTCCGATACAAAAAGAGGCAGCCGACGTCACTTCCTCAGTCTTTCTTGCCATAACAGTCAGAAGCCCCCAGAAAACAAGGCTTAAACCAAATCTAGCTTGTACCTTAGGAAAAGAGAAAAGGGGGAAGGAGGGAGGGAAAGTAGGACTGCAACAGTGAATGCATTCGAACATCTACATTTATGGTAAGTGTACACAACTGTACTATGTTCGTGTTTCACTGTTGCAGTCCTAACCAATGGTTGATTACCAAAGCCCAGAGAAAAGGGAGGAGGAACCAACAGAATATCAAGGATTGGAGATAAAGCCCTGCAGAACAGCAGTGGCAAACCCTGCCCTGGCACTTGAAAACAAAGGCAAATTATAATGCTTTGTGAAAGTGTGAACAGAAGACCATGTGGTAGCCTCCAAAATGTCTTTAGTAGGGATACAAGGCTGCAGAAGTGGAAGCTGCTCTAGTAGAGTGGGTCGTAACCCCTTGAGGAGGAACCCTGCCATTAAAGGAATTGTGAAGACTAGGGAAAAATGGGTGAAGGCTGCCAGCCTAGTCAAATAGAATTTGATACATAATTCTATCATTTGTAAATATAAATGTAAAATACAGGCTTGTGTTCTTAAATGAAAGAAAACACTGTAAAATGTGAACTTCAAGATTGTAGCAACATTGCCATCTGCTGTAAGGAAAACTAAGCCAAGCATTTCACATCTGTTCTTTTCAAGTTAAAATTATGCCTTGTATACCCTTTTGATCTAAATAGTGGTGCCAAAGAGTCTAACTGAACATATTATTTCTATTGTCTTAACTTAAGGAATAATTATAGAGTGTACATGTGAAATGTCTTTTATTGTTGTAGTTTCCTGAACAGGTGTTAGATTGTTAAATAATGTAGCCTTTTGGCCTGATAACTCCAGACTAAGTGTCAAATGATGTAATGTGTATGCTGGGAAAACTTAAGTGTCAAAATGATGTAATCTGGGAGGGCCCAGCAGAAATGTGTTAGTGATTTAAAAAAATTATTATTGAGAGAGACACTGTAAGCATTTTGATCTTGATATATAACTCCCAGCACTGCCTTATGCTCTCTTTATGTAAGTAGTATCTTAGGAGTATGTTTTCTTATAGTAATAGCTAGTAACTTAGAAGAAAGTTAGACTAAGTGTTTTTCTGTTATATCAGAACTTTCCCACTGTATTGTTTTAAGTTTCTGTGTTATCTCTGAACTCTTAGATATCACTGTGGTGTAGTAGTATTGTCTTGTGTTTTTAATTATTTATTATTAAATATTTAAAAAACATTTTACCTGTGGCTGGTTTGTATACAGATAAGTAAGCTCTAGAGTACATTGCATATTTATAGAGTTTACTGTACAAGACCACTCTAATAAGCCTTAGACTGATTAGTCACATTACCAATTGCGCAGTAATAATTGGACTCCCTTTTAAGGGCATTTGGGTAGCTGATAAGTATTAGCTGGTGGTGGCAGAAATTACTATCATATAGTCTGGGTAAAGGGGCAATGCTGGAGAATCTGTGTCAGCCTTTCCCAGGAGAGTCTGTGAAGTTGTATAAATAGTTATCTCAAAGTGTGTGTGGTGTGTCAGCTACCTGGGTAGGGACACGAAGCACTGGTGGGACAAAGATGGTACTGGAGGTTAGCTTGCCAGCTAGGCTGAGATCTGGACTCTATAGCTGTGCCATTGGGGAGTCTTACTGGGGACCTGGGGAGCAAGGGAGCAACCAACCGCAGACTGACTGTGATCTCTGTGTGCACTTAAAGGAAATTGTACTCTACTGTGTGTATTTGTTATCCTTTCCTCTCATATGGATGACCTCCCTGGTGTTAGTGGAGAGGATTGAATCTCCTTGATTGCTAGTCCAGGGCACAGCTGTCACAGTAATAACAAAAAGTAATACAATGGGCAATCCATTTAGAAATGGTTTGCTTCAAAATAGCCTTGCTCTGGGCTCCAGAGGCAAAGCTGACCGATAGCTGTGCTGATTTCCAAAAGTCTTTAGTGCTGTCCAGGTAAACCCTGAGTTGTATATGCACATCAAGAGAATGTAGGATCCTTTCACCTCTATTTCAAAGATTAGAAAAGAAAGTAGGAAGGTGTATGGACTGATTAAGAGTCAGACTAGAAACCACCTTGGGCATAAAGAAGGGGTTGGTTCTCAGAGAGACCTTATCTGCATTGAAAATAAGAAAAGGCTCCACAGCCATCAAAGCATGCAGCTCTGAAACCCTCCTTGCTGAAGTTATAGCCAAGAGGAAGGCAGTCTTCCATGAGAGAAACTTTAAATCTGCATTGGCAGCTGGCTCAAAAGGAGGAAGACAGTTTCTCTAGAACAAAATTAAGATCCCAGGCTGGAGTAGGAACCCCTTCTGGGAGGATTTAAGTTGCAAGCACCTCTGAGAAACATTTTTATCAGAGGATTTGAGAAAATGAGTTTTTCAAAAGAACAATGAGCAGAAATAGCTAAAGCATGGATCTTGATAGAGGAAAAGGAAAGACCACCCTGAAGCAAATCAGCCAGGTATTCCAGGATCAGAGGAAGGGTAGGCTGAGAAGAAGATTCCCCTCTAGCCTGCATCCAAAGAGAGAATCTTTCCCATTTGCCAGCATACGACTTCCTAGTGCTAGGCCTCCCAGCCTCCCTCAGCACATCAACAACCTCCTGGAAAAGGGAAGAAGAAAAGGATGGAGTCATACAATGAGCCAAGCTGCCAAGTGGAGAGACTAAAGATGAGGATGT
This sequence comes from Protopterus annectens, assembly GCF_019279795.1. Classification (NCBI taxonomy): domain Eukaryota; kingdom Metazoa; phylum Chordata; order Ceratodontiformes; family Protopteridae; genus Protopterus; species Protopterus annectens. The sequence goes on along the minus strand of NC_056733.1, from coordinate 72,526,215 downwards.
AGAAAGTCCCCCCCCCTCCTGAACCAAAAGATCTGGCTTCAGAGGAAGATGCCAAAGAGGAAATTGGGAGAGACTGCAAAGCAGTGGATACCAATGCTGCCTGGGCCAGTTTGGAGCTATGAGAATGGTCCTTGGTCATTCATTCCTGATCTTCTATAATACTCTGGGAAGAAGAGGAAGAGGAGGGAAGGCATAAACTGACAGCATCCAAGGGAAGGACAGAGAATCCACTTCCCAGGCTCTGCTGCAATGCTGTCTGATGCAAAAAAGAGGTAGAAGATGGTTGTCTGGAGAGGAAAAGAGATCCACTTGAGGAGTGCCCCAACATTGAATGATGCTGTAAAAAACTGTTCTGTTCAGCTGCCACTCGTGAGGATCCAGGGTCTGTCTGCTCAACTGGTCTGCCAAAACATTGAGCCTTCCTGGAAGAAACTGAGCTAGGAGATGCAGGCCCAGGGATGCTGCTATGGACCAAAGACACATGCTCTGTCTGCACACAAGAGGTAAGAATGAGTAACTCCCTGATTGTTGATGTACCACATGACTGTGGTGTTGTCTGTCCTGACAAGCAGGGTCCATGGAGAAAGAAGATGCTTGAAAGCTAGTAAAACCTGCTGGACTGCCATCAACTCCTTTAAATTTATGTGCAGGTGCATCTGCTGAGCATTCCAACTTCCCTGTATGCATCTGCTATCCAGGTGAGCTCCCCAGGCGTAGTCCAATGTGTCTGTGTTAAAAACTTGAGTGGCCAGGGGTGGGCGAAATGGCATGCCTTTATTCTGTAGACAGGCTGTTGCCCACCATAGAAACTCTGTCCACAGACATGGAAGCAGAGGAATTATTACATCCAGGTCCTGTGTGTGTTGACACCAAGTGTTCTTGAGGTGCCACTGCAATTTCCTCATATGCAGTTTTGCATATGGAATCATGAGAGTGCAAGAGGTCATGAATCCCAGAGCTTGCAGGTATTTCCTTGCAGGGAGCTGGGACAGGCATGCCAAGTCCTTGAAGTAAACTGAAAGAGTTGTCTGCTTCTCCCGGGTGAGATACATCATCTGGGCGACTGTTCAGACTCGCTCCCAGGAATGTAATCTCTTTGGATGGCACCATTTTTTATTTTTCCCACATTGAGAGTGTAACCCAGAGAAGAGAGAAGAGTCTTTACAAATTCTAGATCTTTTAACAGCTGTTCCTGAGAATTTGCTTGAATTAGACTGTCGTCCAAGTATGGATAAATCTGAATTTTCTTTTGCCTGCAAAAAGCAATGACCGGAACCAGGCACTTTGTGAAAACTCTGGAAGCAGTAGATAAGCCAAAGGGCAGCACAGAGAACTAATAATGTTGCTTGTCCACCCTGAAACAAAGGTACTGCCTGCAACTGTCCCTGATAGGGATGTGCAGATCAGCTTTTTTGAGATTCAATGTTACCAGCTAAGAATTATTTTCTAAAACTGGCAGCAACTGATGCAGAGTGAGCATTTTGAACTTTGGAGTTATCATGAAAGAGTTCAGGATGGATAGATCTAGGATAGGATACCAGGTACCTTCTTTTTTTGGAACTAGGAAAAGTCTGGAATAGAAACCCTGGCCTACCTGCTGAGCAAGAACTGATTCTATTGCTCCCAGATGTAACAGAGACACAATTTGCTTTTCTACTTCTGCCCTTTGGTTTGGAAGAGCGTCCGGGAATCCTTTGGGTACTGGAAAGGTGTGGAAAGAAAACTTGTGCCCTAGGGATACAGTTCTGAGTACCCATTTGTCATCTGTTATGGTGGCCCAGACATTTGTAAAAAGGGCCAACCTTCTCCCTAAAGGGCTCTCTGGGTAGGCAAGAACAGGCAGAAGTTGGACAGAGTCATTGAGAATGTTTAGTCTGAGATGCAGGCTTAGAACTTCCCACCTTGGAAGAGAAAGCCTGCCAACGCTTAGACCTTTGACGGGTAGCCACCTGTCCCCTAGATGATTTGTAACCTCTCATCCTAGAACAGCTGTCTGCTGGTATCAGGGAATGTCCAACTCTTAGAAGGGTAATTCCTGCTAAAGCGAGGAGGCTGAACTTGCAGAAAGTCTTTAACTGTCTGCATAGACTTGACCTTGTCTTCCATCTTCTTGAGCACTTCCTCTGCTTTGCTGCCAAAAAAGACTGTCCTTATGCAAAGGTACGTCTAAAAGCTTAGCCTTAACAGGCTGTGGTAGGGGCTGCTCCCTGAGCCAAGCATGCCTACTAATAACAGAGCTGGTAGCTGTAGCCCTACAGGAGGCTTCTAGAATGTCAAAACTACAATGTAATGAATGTTTATTGACTAGACTGGCAGAATTCAGCAAATCCTGCATATCCTTACTCTCCGCCAACTGAGGCACACCTGCTATTCCTAGACTTAATAGCATCCAAGGTGTGCTGCTGGTACTTCAGCATATGAAAAAGACAATTAGTAGACCTAATAGCAAGAGTGGCAGAGGTATAAACTTTTTTACCCCACCTATCTAGGTTCCTAGATTCCCTGTCGGAAGAACAGGATTTTTAGTAACAGTGGCCTTAACTCCTTTAGGACCTTGAGAAATAACCTCTGGATCAGCCAACGGATTCCTGAAAAGAAACAAATGAGAATCAAGGACTCTATAGTACCTGTCAGGTTTCCTGGGAGCAGGAGGAACCGAATTTGGAGTCAAGGAATTTTCCAGAAAAACATCATCGCCAACCACTTCCAACACAGGTGGAATAGCCAAAGGCTTATGCTGAGGCAAATCCAAAAACTCCCTAATCCTTTTCTTAGAAAGGGGATAATCCTGACTTTCCCATTTAAAATGTTCCCTGAGAGTATTTAAAGTGTCACCAAAAGAGAAATCTTCTGGAGGAGAAGCAGAATGGATGGACTCCTCTGTGTCTGAATCCTCAAAAGGAGAGAAAGCTTGAGAAACTTCTTCTTCAACCACAGAAATACTAGAAGTATCTGAATCTGAAAAGGACAAAGCCTCAGGAGAGACATCCCTACCTCTTTTTGAAGGAGGAGGCTGTGAACCTCTAATAAGAGTCAAAAGGTCATCAGCCATTTTAACCATTTGGGAATGTGGGGAATGAGAGGAAACTTGAGCCTGCTTCTTCACAGGCTTACGACGGGAAGATTTACCCGTAAGTCTAAAGGACTCGGGAGGCCTGGCAACCGCCAAAGTTGCAGCCGAAGTCGTCGGTATGAGCTTGCTGTCTGAACGAAGAACAGAGGTCTCGAACACCGGAGTCAGCTTCGTGGCTCCGGATCCAGCTGAAGAGGCAACAGGCAGAAGGTCAGAAGGCAAAATGGAAGCCGGCAGCCTGGGGGCCTCTGAAATGGTCTCAACTGAGGCCTGCAGTTGAAAATCTGTGGGCTGCAGGGGCTGCAAAGGCACCTCACTGGCTACCCCATGACTGATGACCAACCTAACATCATCCGAGGACTTGACCTTTGGAAGCCTGTTGTGATCCTTATCTTTATACTTCTTGGGGATATCTGAAGCCTAAAGACCAGTGGATGCCATACCGACAAACTTAAGCCAAACTCCAAAATGCTTAGCTAAAAGCTTAGCCCGACGATGAATAGTACGCGGATTAAAGAAAGTACAAAGATCACAATTAGGAACGTCGTGGTCAAGGCCTAAACCAATAATACAATAGGAATGAAAATCTCTATGGGGAATCTGCTTTCCACAGGTAAGACAATTATTAACCTTTTCTGACATTCGTTAAGGCAAGAAAAGAGGATCCCCAACGGGGTACTTAGCTGTAGTTGACTTCAACTTTGTAGTCGGAAACAAAAAAGGTAAACTGCCAATTGGCACTTGTACAAGAAATGCTTCTGCTTCGGGCTCTATGGCAAGGAAGACTGAGGAAGTGAGGTTGGCTGCCTCCTTTTGTATCGGACACCCTGACGTCTTTTACAACCGACGACAGCCGATGTAATTTTTACTTACCTTTGGTATTCTGGCCGATCGAGGGCTACCGGGATTCGGATAACCCATTGGCTAAGACTGCAACAGTGAAACACGATGCCAGTCCACCTACTCTCAGATACTAGAACATCCATTATCTAGTTACTCTTTCATATGATGCTTCGAAATTTGGTCTTGGTGCAGTCATTTTACAAGAGGGTCAACCTGTTGCTTAATGTATCCAAAACTCTCACTCAAACTGAAATCCAGTATGCTCAGATAGAGAAAGAGCTTTTGGTACTTGTGTTTGCAAGTTCCAAGTTCCATGATTATGTGTATGGTAGACCTATCCAGATAGAAACAGATCATCAAACTCTAGTCACTATCCTGAGAAAGCCTATGCATTCATTCAGCTTCAGCCAGATTGCAAAGTATGATGTTGAGATTGCAAAAGTATAATTTCAATCTTGTCTACAAGAAAGGCAAACTTCATCTTGCTGCTACATTATCCAGATCACCCAGAAGTACCACAGAACAGCTTGACAATGAGCAATTTGATTTTGAAGTCTTGGAGGTGAGAAATTTTTCTTCCAGACATCTTGATGAGCTGATAGATCACACAGCTGCAGATCTAGTTTTACAGAAGCTCAACTGCCCTGGCTGCCAAAGCAATCTAGTTTACCTACAGAAGTGCAACCTTATTTTTCCATACAGAGATGAGATTTTGTCAGACAATGGTATCACCATGAAAGGTCCTAAAGCTATTGTTCCAATGTCCCTGCAACAACAGTACATTACTATCTCACATTGAGGTCACCCAGGAGCAGTCTCTACCAAAAGAAGAGTGAGAGGACTAGTATTTTGGCTTTCTATGCCACAAGATACTGAGAATGCTTTTGTCTTGTTCAGTATGTAATAGTACTAAGCCACATCAACAGAAAAAAACACTTCAGCTGAACCAGATTCTGGAAATACCTTGGTCAATAGTAGCCATGGACATTTTCGAATGGAATGGTCAACATTATTTGGTATTTGTAGACTCTTACTGCAATTGGTACGAGATTGACATACTTCCCAATCTAGCATCCAATACTGTCATTACTAAGATGAAACGTCATTTTGCAGTCCATGGTAGTCTACACAAAGTTATTTCTGACAATGTCACACAGTTTAAAAGCCAACAGTTTAAAAGATTTACCTAAGAGTGGGACTTTACTCATGTCACAAGTAGCCCAGAGAATCTGCAGTCAAATGGTTTTGCAGAACGTGCAGTTCAAAGTACAAAGCCATTACTAGACAAGTCAAAACGAGAAAATATTCCTCGTGATAAACATCTTGGTTCACCTGTTCAGAGACTTCTGTTGAGACAAACCAGAACCACATTGCCAATCAGTAGTCAATTGTTGGTTCCATGTGTCAAGAACAGGTCAGTGAAAGTCAATCTGCTGAAGAAGCACCTAACCCAGAAGTCCTACTACGATAAGACCAGACAACTCCTCAATGCATTACAAGAGGAAGAAGTGGTTAAGGATGCAAACATCCAAAGGTTATCATTGGATTGGAGTCGTGAAGAACATCTGCCTAGAGCCAAGATCATACATTGTGGAATCAGAAGTTTTTTGACGGAATTGGAAGCAATTGATACTGGTGTCCAAGCCTATACCACAGCATCTAGCTTGTGAGAAAAACTCTATCTCAGAGTGAGTTGTTCAGTGTTCCAGGTCCAGAAGAAGTTGCAGGGAACATTTCTGTTCCTGCGATGAATTCTGAAATTCCTGAGATGAGCTGCTCATCAAAACCTGTCTCTGTTGCTAAAGGAATAAGACTTCTAAGGCTTGTTAGTGAAGCAATGTAATTCTTGAAGGAGAAAGCTTTACTATCTGAATTCTTCTGTCCAAAGTTATCCAATAAATTCCAGAGATTGAACTGGTTCTGACCTACTTTTTTAAAATTTATTGTGTTCCCCCTAGTCTATTCAGAGCTGGAGCGAGGAGTCCCTTGGCTTGCATTAGTAGATTCCTGGTGGGGGGGTGATGAGGCAATTGTCCAGGTAGGGGAATAGTCAGAAACTCTGCAGTTGTATATGAACTGCCACTACTGCCATGCACATGGTGAACACCCAGGTGGCTATGATGAGTCCAAAAGGCAGTACTCTGAAATGAAAATGACTGGTTTTCAGCTGGAAGCGAAGATACTTGCCAGAGTGCCTGTCCATCTTTGTGTTGTAGTACACGTCCTGAATATCTATCAAGCACAGCCAGTCATTCTTCCTCAGCAACTGGAGAATAGACTGAACAGTGATTATTTGGAATTTTGTCTGTTTTACAGACTTAGTCTGCTTACGTCCAAAATGGGTCTTAGATCTCTATTCTTTTTTGGCACTAAAAAGAATCTTGAGTAAATTCTGGATCCTGTCTGGTTTTGAGGGGACCTGTTGGATGACTTGATTTCTTAGAAGTGTCTTTATTTCTAAATCTGCTTCTTCCATTTGTGAGGTTGGTACATTGGGATCTATTTTCTGAAGCAATGGAAGAGAGTGAAAGGGTATAACACAGCCTGTGGTTATAATCTTCGTCATCCTTTTTATCTTGAGTGATGGATGTCCAGGTAGCTGAGTGCAGTGATAAGTGGTCCCCCAACTGTCCCCAGAGGGCGGCAGTCAGGCAAACATTCAGGAGTGCTGAAAAGGCTTCTCTGAGAAAAGAACCCTGAATCCTTGGGTTTTGTGGGCCATCTCTTGGGTGACATCCATTATTAGAGTTTCCCCGTCTGCCTCAGGGAGCTCTTTCTCCAGAAACATTGAATGAAAAATCTTGGGTTTCCAAAACCAGATTCTCTTACCTCCTGGGAGCAGAGAATTTGATCACTATGTGAGAAAGGGACTTGCCATCCTTCTCACTTTTAGAGATAGTCTAACCTTTGGACCAAACAAGGTTGATGAAGGATGTTTTGAAATGTTCCACAAAATCATAAAGCTACATCAATGTGTGCCTTCTGATGGACATGCTTATACTGGCTACTCTAGATACACCCTGTTTAGTATTACAGATAAGGCACATAGAAGCAATGGAAAGTGATTAGAGGGTAGCCAAATGTGAATCAATAGCCTTTGTTTCATCTGCAGACAAAGCCTGCTTTGTCAATTCTTTCTGGAAGTGAGTAACGTATGCCAGGCAATTCAGTGCTCTCACTGAAAAAGTAGATGACATGCTTTCTATACTGGATCTGGACAGACTGCTGGCTCTGAAGGCTTAGAGATCTTTGCTGGAGGAGCTGACAAGGGTGTCATATCTGGACATCTCTTTTTTGATGTTTTAAATGTGTCTTTTTCCTTGCCTCTCTCTATCTGTCCAGTGCACATGACTCCCTGTTACTTGGTTGGACATAGGAGTTTTCTTCTGTAAGCTCTTAGTGGCTGCTGCCACTACCATAGAATCTACAATGGGACCCTTGCTCCAATGGGGTCGATCTTTAGAAGCTACCAAAAACCTTTTGGGCTTCTTGGGAATAGGTTCAGCCTTGTCTAGCTCCTTCTGTGCCTGGCATGAGATCAGGTCTATCATCTCACTGGTGGGAGGGACCACCCAAGTAGTAGATGAGCCAGAACTGAAAGCTTCAAGGAACATTAATTCCTCCTCAGAAGTTGTTTGGGAAGACAGACCCCTTCCTGCCTAACAAGTTTGAGAATTTCTCTGAATGATAAGTCCTCAAAGGGGGATCTTGCAGAACCTTTTTGTCAAGATCAGTACTGGTGGTTGGAGATTTTGGTGAACATCTCTTGTGGGTTGTTCAGAAGAAGACTCAGAAACTCATATAGTTTCTTGAGAGAACAGGATCAAAGCTTTCAGAAACTGGCTGCCCCAATGGAAACAGGAGAGCAGGTTTCAGATGCTGGGAAATTCTCTGAGGAAGGGTTGGTCCGATTTCAAGAGGGCAGATCTCTCTGGGCTAAGAAAGTTCTCCCTCATAAGCCTTAAATGTCAAGCTTGAGACAGATCCAGGGAATCTCACTTCAGGAGCCGACACTCCCAAAGGCTTCTCAACTCTGGATACCACTCTGCTGGGATCTGAGGTTGCCGCCGAGCTGAACTGTCAAGTGCCAAAGCCCCTAAAAGAAAGGAAGGAAAGGATTATGGGACCTCAGGTGCAATCCCATCCTGTCAGAGTCAATGCAGACAGCATAGCTCTGGCATTCAGACAGCACCAACTATGACAGAGCAGACTTAGTCAAAGAACTTATTGGAGGTGAGGAAGTGTTTAGCCTCAGCTACAATGCAGACCTACCCTGGGAAAAAGTCAGACTGGAAAAGGATATGATAAAGAGTAAGAGGAAGAAATGCTTCTTCCAGATCAGACAGTGGTCAGTGCCAGTAGTACCTTCAACTGGATGTGGGTCTAAAGGAAACACCTAATCATCCTGTTACATCACCTTTGGTGAGGCTCTGAGAGAAACTAGCTGAATTCAAAGTAGAAGCAGATGAAGGGGGCCAAGAGGAATAACAAGGTCTGTCCTGTAGAATAGGGGACCACAGCCAAAGGATAATAGGCTCTGGTGAAAATCCAGGTGGTGTTATGGATCCAGTAACTACTGGGTTCAAAAAGAGTAAGTCTACAAGAATTACAATAGTAAAAAAGCTACAAAGCAGAAATACCCAAATGGAAGAGTGAGAAAGGGGATGGACAATAAAGCTTAAATGCTAAAATATGGAAGTATAAAATATGGAAGTATAAAAGTACTTATCTAATGAAAAATTCTAATTTTTAGTATCCTATCTCTCCTGAGCACCAAGATCCATCAAGCTCTTATGGCAGGAAATGAAATCTGATGTAGCTTACTTCTTCTCACAAGGATTATAGGTTCATAGGTGTGTAGTAGGCTAATGGCCCTGGAGCCTTTACAAGCCTAGCCCATAGGATTACCCTGGCATCGTGCCACCCGACCTTAATTCCTAGTGCCTCTGTTGAGTAGAGTCACTGGAGTTATCCCCTAGGTGAATTTTCTATTTCCCATTCACTCATCAAGATTTATCTTGAAGAGGGACAGTGAGGTGCTCTGCTTAACATGTATGGGAAGCCTATTCCATAGTATGGGCAATCTCTGGGTTATGAACCTGTCCCTCCAGCATGTTCTGTTGATTTTGGTAATGAGGTTGAGGTCTCTGGAACGTGTGGTGCGGAGGGATTGGGATTTCTTTAGATGTAGCATTTCTAACAAAGCTGGGTCAGACAGGGTTTTGTAAGTCAAGCAGAGATCGCCTCTAAGTAGGCAATATGAGACAGAATAGTTGGAATTTTTTGAGTCTGTCCATATAGGACAAGTGTTTAAGGCCTAGGATCTTCTATGTGAGGTACTTTTGTGGCCTCTCCAGTTGTTGCAGGTATCTAGTAAGGTACATGCCAAATGGGGCATTGTACTCGATGACTGTCCTAATGAGGGAAGAGGAGAGTTAGACAATGACCTCTTTCTTTATGGATGCAAAACTCTTAGTAATAAGATGTGCCACATAGAATGACTTTCTGACCACAGTGGCAACATGGTGGTCAAGAGAGGTTGCTGTCAACCTGTGTTCCCAGATCTCTTATAACGCCTTCTGTGTTCAGTGGACTACCATCAATGTGGTAATTCAAGGGAACCGGGTTTTTCCCAAAGGGGATGACGACACATTTTTTGGCATTGAGCTTAAGGCCATGTTTCTGACACCAGTCGTTGGTCTCATTGAGGCCTTTCTGTAGGATGTCAACATCACTTGGGGAGTTAATAATAGCTCCCAACTTGCAATCATCTGCGAACTTTGTCAGCCAGAGTCCCTTTGTATTGGCCTGGACTTCAGAGACGTAGATACCAAACAGGAGGACCCAGGACCGAACCCTGTGGGACTCCACTCATGACTGGTCAGCAGTCTGACTTGAGTCAGCTACTTTCACACTGTGAGTTCTATCTGTGAGCCAGTTTGCAACCCACCTAGTGATAAAGGGGTTGATGCCTAGCTTAGTGAGTTTTTCTATGATTCCTGAGTGGGGAATGGTATCAAAAGGCTTGGCCAGATCAAGGTAGGCTGTATGAACCACCTTGCCTTCAGCTACAGCTCTGGTGACTGACTCAAAGAAGTCGACCAAGTTGAGCAGGCATGATCTACCCTTCACAAAACCAAACTGTGTAGGAGAGCATCTTGGTTCTATTGGGTATGGCGAAATCCATGCATTTATGTACGTGTTCACACAGTGCACTGGTGTATGATTCGGTGGTCATGCAACTATTCTCCATTTGCATGGGTGCCATGAAGTTAGCCACCTCTGTTTTTAGGTGCCCAAAGTTAGCTTTGGAGAAGTTTTTCATGGTAGTTACCTTGGAGGGGTGAGAGGGATGTGGATTTCCAAGGTGATTAGTTTGTGGTCGGATCTAACCAGGGAGGAGTTGACTATTGGTGTAGAGCAATGGTCGCCCATGTTAGTAATGACCAGGTCATGGATGTTGCTACCTCTAGTGGGGGTAAGAACGAGCTGGTCCAGGGCATTGGAATTAATGAATTCCAGAAAGCATTGGGCAAGTGTATTGGTACATGAGTAGTTTTCCTGGTTAATGGAGGAGTAGATGAAGTCACCCAGTATAAGAGTGTTAGGTTGGACCCTAATATTCTCCAGGGTGCGGAACATGGAGTGCGAGTCTTGAGACATGGTTGGAGACCTATAGCAGGCTACGATCTGAATCGCTTTCTTACCCAATGTCAGCTGCACCTGAAGTATCTCAGATGCATTATGATGGACTACCAGTCTAGAGGTGTGCACATCCTTTATGAATATGGAAATACCACTGCCTTTGGAGCTTCAGTCCAAGTTCTGGGGCTGAAAGGTGTGGAATGAGTTATAGCTTGGTAATGCAGGAGTGCTTTCTGCTGCCTTGAACCATGTCTCTGTTAAAGCACAAATGTCAATGTTCTCCATTTTAAGGAGTGCTTCGAGTGAGTGCATTTTGAGATTAGGACTTCTAGCATTGAGCAGCATGACTCTCAAATTGCATTTGTTTGTAGCTGTTACAGTGGTAATTTGGTCTTTGGAACACCGCCTAAAAAAGGCACTATAGGGATGGCAGGGGCCTTTGCCAGTATCTGGAAGCCCAGGGTGATAGATGCAGGCCATCTCTGGCACAGCATTGAAGTGTGTTCCATGTGGTGTGGTGCAAGTGTTGACCTTCTCCTCTTCACCAGCTATTCTGGTCTTGGCTGGAGAGTGCGTGGCTTCCAATTTGGATATGTAAGTGCATCTCTCAGAAGTCTGAGTGTTGGGAGGTAAGAGGAGAGGGTTGTCAGTGTACATGAGGCAGTTGCTACATTGCCTCAGGATGCCCAAGTAGACCAGGTTAATAGGAGAAAGCACAGGGAACTGACCTTTAGACATGCCTGGAGGGGGGGGCATTAATAAATACTGGAGCTGTTTCCTTGTAGAACGTTTAGTACTGGTAGCACTTTTGTGTGCTACAATAATTGCTACAAGAAGTCTGGTAAAGTGCTAAACTAATCAGCTAGTAAAAGTGCAGGAGAAGAGAGAACTAGCAGATCTAAGGGAAAATTTGAAGAGCAGACTTTGGCACTGCTCACAAGCTTGCAAAGAGTCCTGGATACGGCAAATCTGTATCTGGACTAGATTAGTTACAGGAAAGGTGGGAAACAGGTGCAGATGTGGGCTTTTAAACCAGAAAGTTGAAAGAGATGGGAAAAAACTGCATAAATGGACAATAAACTACAATTTCTGGGCCAGAAACTACTTCTCTTGTGGTAGATAGGCTACCTAGTAGTTACCACTCCCACTGATAAGCTATAAGGCTTCCTCCAACACAGAAAGGCTTGGGGGCTCAGAAGCTTACAAACAGTCCTGGATACAACAAATCTGTACCTGGACAAGACTAGTTACAGGAAAGGTGGGAGACAAGCACAAATGCAGGCTTTTAAACCAGAAAGTTGAAAGAGGTGTAAAAACTGCCCAAACGGTCAATAAGCTACAATTTCTGGGCCAGAAACCACTCCTTTTGTGGTAGACAGGCTACCTAGTGCTTACCACTCCCACTGATAAGCTACAAGGTTGCCCTCCAACACAGAAAGGCTTGGTGGGGCTCAGAAGCTTACCAACAGTCCTGGATACAGCAAATCTGTATCTGGACTAGACTAGTTACAGGAAAGTCGGGAAACAAGCGCAAATATGGGCTTTTAAACCAGAAAGTTGAAACTGATGGAAAAACTGCCCAAATGGCCAATAAACTGCAATTTCTGGGCCAAAACCCACTCCTCTTGTGGTAGACAGGCTATCTAGTGCTTAACACTCCCACTGATAAGCTAGAAGGCTTCCCTCCAACAGAGAAAGGCTTGTGGGGGCTCAGACGCTTGCCAACAGTCCTGGATACAGCAAATCTGTACCTGGACTAGACTAGTTACAGGAAAGGCAGGAAACAAATGCAAATGTGGGCTTTTAAACCAGAAGTTGAAAGAGAGTGAAAAACTGCCCAAATGGCCAATAAACTACAATTTCTGGGCCAGAAACCACTCCTTGTGTGGTAGATATGCTACCTAGTGCTTACCACTCCCACTGATAAGCTAAAAGGCTTCCCTCCAAAACAGAAAGGCTTGGGGGGCTCAGAAGCTTACCAACAGTCCTGGATACAGCAAATCTGTATCTGGACTAGACTACAGGAAAGGCAGGAAACAAGCTTAGAATTTTTTTTTCAGGCAGTGCAAACTAGCACACTTGAGTGTGTATCAGTATTAAAGCAAATACAGTT